>NC_142171.1:18974366-19146040 GCF_029865625.1 Vigna umbellata
ACGGTCCCGGTGTATGGAGTCCTAAGAGCTCTTCCCTTGTAACGCCTTCGTGATCCAACCCTAACATACGTCTTCAAAGGTTGTTCATTTCCGTCAATGTCAGTAGGGGATACAAAACCAGTGTTCACAGATGGTTCTGTACGAGGCACACTTTGTCCAACGTCATCTTTATTTTGCCTTCTTGCCTTCTCTTCAGCCAATTGTGCCTCCAAAGTTGCAACCCTCCTTTTAAGTTCTTCAATTAGAAATTCTTGTTCCTCTAAGGCACGCATAAAAGTTTCTCTGCGAGCTCTTTTTTGTTTCTTCTTTCCTCTTGGTTTAGCATCCTTTCTTTTAGGTGTTGGTCTGTATTCCTCCTTATCCTTCGTTGAAGGACCACCATAAACATCGTCAACAACCTGAAATTTAACAACACATTACAGATTACACAACTTTGGTCAATATATGAAAACATAACAAAACTTTCGATAACAAACAACTTACCAAACCTGTCTCCATACACCGTTTAACGAACTTGTCTCCAACACTTATATTCATCCAATGCAATATTCGTGGAAATTTATCAATAGGACCTTTTGGTGGAACAAACAGCTCAAAAAACCATACCTAAAACAAATAAATCATCTTCACTTGTAACAAACTTAATTCAAATAACATTTTAAGTAAGTACATCAAATACTATTAATTACCTGCAGCATGTACACACAACCGTTGACGTAAACGTTTGAAATACCTTTGCCTTTCTTCAAGCCTTTTGAAGCTTTGCACAAACTATGTAACAGAAAACGATAAACTAGACTACCCCAACAATAACTACCCAAAGCACTTAAGTTGTCAACAACATTAAACATTACGGGAAACACTTTCCCGCTACGTTTTGGAAATAAAATCTCACTTATCCCTACCAGGAGGTAAAGGCTACAAAAATGAGAACAAGGAATCTTCTTCTTTTGTTTTCGCATTAGAATTTTGTATATTGAATTCAATTCCTTTGTTCCTTTGCCTATGTATTTCACACATTCACTATTGCCCAGCTCTTCCTTTAAGTTAATGTTTGCACCATCTGTACTCAGTCCCAACCCTAAATAAATATCATTTTCATTTATATTCAAAACTTTATTCCCAACTATAAAACCACTACTACAGTCGTCCCACTTACCCAATAACTCACTCAGTATATTTCTACCTACTTTAACATTGACATTGACATCTAAAAACCAAGCAAATGGAGTTGTCGCAATCAATGATCGATGCTCCTTTGTTAAGCGTTCGTTCAAAGTACATATATACTTTGTTGAAAAAGAGTGACGAACACTCAACTGCATAAACCAAAATCAAATCATCAAAACAACGAAACCCAATAACCCAAGCACCACAACACAACGATACGAACCCCAAACATTAACCCAAATCAAATAACCATGCTACGTGATGCCCAAACCGAATAACCAAGCTACGACATGGAATGGAAAACCACTTACCTTAGTCGTCGGACAATCGTCACCGGAACTTGCCATTACGCACGATAACAGGAGACCAAACTGGCCGGAGACAACAGGATGCAAATGGAACGAAGCGAGACGAAACGCAACCTTCGACCTCTCAAGAGAACGGACCTCGTTTGCAATGGAACAGAGAAAGGGAAAGGCAATGGAACAGAGAAAGGGAAAGGGGTATTTTAGGATTTTCACTCAAAATAAGGGTTACGGTCATAGGTTTTAAAAAAAAAAAAATTTAAACGAACCAATGAGGTGGCGACACGTGACGTTGTCAAAAGAGTGTTAAAAATCTGTTGTTGGAATATCGCGGTCCAAACAAAAAATATATATCGATACTACTCTAATAATATAATAATATATATTATGATTTTAAAATAAAAACTAATATAATTATAATGAAAATGTTATTATTTAATTGTGTCAAATGAACGTAATTTGTCATTTTTTCTGTCTCAAAAGTTCAATTCTCCGACAAATAAACATTGGAGCGGATGCGAGCACACCATGCATGATGATGACACACGCCTCGCATAACTACTAGTATATGAAGAGAACGCTAACATGTACGGAGCACAATTTTTTTTCTTTTTGTTGGTTTTATAAATTGGTTTGTTTGTTGACACTTTCTCTCGTCTAAATTAGGGAAAATATTTATCTTGTAAAGAAAAAAAACATATTGACATTTTAAATATAGTGATATTTATTTTATTTCTTGAAAATTTCCTTTTTTTACTCTATGAAATAAAGGATAAGCAAAATATATCTTAAATAAGTAAACATAAAAAGGAAAACAGTTTTGTTGTGATGAATGAAAGTTGAGCCTGGTGTGGGAATAGGCATAGTCAGTAATGCGTGATTAGGTTAAAGTAGCGGGTCGGTTCAAAAAAAGCTTCTTTCGAGTATTATTATCTAATAGATATATTACAAAAAAGAATAATAATAGAATAAATTTCGCACTACAAAACATATTTTTTAATACATGTATTTTTCAAGTACTGTTAATGATATTTGTAATTATTTTTGTAGTAAAAAATAGTTTCGAGCATTGAATTTGCTTCAAACTTATTTTATTTTAAATATGCTAATAGATAGATTGAAAAAATACTTTATTTTCAAATATTTATTACAAAGTGATAAAATATTAAATGTTTTTATCAATATTTTTATAGCGAAGAACAATAAATTAAAACTATATTATTTTTTCGATTTTCTTCGCTTAAAAAAAATAGTGTATAGATTGTGTTGTACGTCTTTTTCTAGTAGGTTAGATATCTGTCTTCTTGCCCTAAAATGTAAAATTGTACGTCTGTAGAAAAAAATAATTTTCAACTTCTGTAAATATGAATTCGGGTTTTTAACATATTTTAGGGACTATCTTGAAATTATTTTTTTAGAATGTTAACAAAACATATGTGTGACATCCCAAAAATACAGTAAAAACCATATAATTAGAAAATCACAGTTAATAATAAAACAGTACAGTTTTCCAACTAAAATTTAAAACCAAACGAACGCTCAAGGACGAACGTCCTTGAATACAGTCTTACAACAATAAAGAACGAACACATAAAGCCGCACGTCCACACCAGAGTTACAATTTACAACTGAACGTAAAATTAAAACCTGACCGAACGGTTCACACAGGAAAGCACCGAACGGTCATACATAAAAAAAAAAAAAAAAAATTAAAGGATTGGCCGAGCGTCTCACTGCTCGGTCTTCACTTCAACTTCAACCAGATTCTCTTCGTTCAATGCCTCTTCCAAACGCTCATCTCCCTCTGCTCACATCCACACGGATGATCATTGCAACGACAGGACGGACGTACAAAACGAGACAACACAAGGAAAAACGCAAGGGTAAGCTTATGTAATTTAACTCATGCATCAACATACAAATTCATGAAATCAATTCATCACACATGAACACAATTCAACATACATGCTTATTTCAACGCACACTTAACATAAAACTTAATACACGACTGACTGTCCGGACTGTATGAATTCTGCGTAGTTACAGGCGTTCACGCACCCGGGTGGTGTGGTAACTGGCATTCTCATCAGCTGCCACCCGAGGTTAGTCCATTCCGTCCAAATTACTGTAATTTCCAAATAACTGATATGTGACGGGGACCTCCTGCCATTCCCACGCATGACATACCCCCTCTATGTGAGGACGAGTGGTCACAGAATATCAGGATCGAACAGCCAGCATTAACTTCCCACAGTCATACTTTACAAATTCTCATAATCATCCAAGAGTCATTCCTCCCCGGAACGCTCATTCAATATTCATACTTTCATTTCATATACTGTACATCATCCACTATTTATCATTTCATAATCATTTTCATCATTCATAGGTAAACCATCAAAAACGAACGTTCTGTCAACAATTAAGACCGAGGACGAACGCTGTGAGTGAGACCAAAAGACGCTCGTTCGAATCAGAGTACGAACGGCAGAATTTCAATGACGTACACTGTTCACTGGACGAACGTTATTTACCTGGAAAATCATGAACGGACGCTCGTTAAAATCAGAAAACGAACGTGGTAAATCTGAAGTTGGACGTACGCTTTTCAATAAAACCGAATACCATTTTGAGCGAGCGCTCAGTGTAAGACCGAGCCCCATTATGGACGAACGCTCCTTTCAAAACCGAGCACCATTAGGACGAGCGTTCAGTATAAACCGAACACCCTTTAGGACGAACGCTCAGTCAAAACCGAGACCCGTAGGACGAACGCTCAATTCGGAGAACCATTTGGACGAACGCTCAGTTCAAAACCGAGCGCCATTTTGGACGAACGCTCATTCCGGAGCACAATTTGGACGAACGTTCAATTCAAAACCGAGACCATTTGGACGAACGTTCAATTCAAAACCGAGACCATTTGGGACGAACGCTCAGTTCAAAACTGAGCATCCAGAACGAACGTTCAGAGTGAGACCGAACGCTAGTAGCCTTTAAAATAATGGACTTTGATTTCGGAGAAGTGTTTACGAACGGTAAAATACACTATTATGTATATATGCGTATAACTGAAGGGAATTTTTATCAAAGACTACCAAACATAGTACTTGACCGAACGCTCAAATGAATCATTTTAACATGAGGACGCTCGTCCTCGACCAGGGATCATTCCAAATGAACGAATCCCATCTCTTGAATGTTAAATAGGGAGACCGAACGGTCAAAGACCGTTCAGTACGAACGTAAAAATCATAGGGGAAGTTCTTGTTCAATATTCATTTACATTTCCAGTTCATTCTACATTATACAAAATCTCTTAGTTTCATACGTTCATATCAATCATCAATTTCCACATTTCATACAGGCCATCTCATGTAAATTCACACATCTCATTTCACCAAGAAAAACGAACGTTCATGCAGTTCAGTAAATCAAATATCATGTATTATACTCATACCATCAAATAACGAACGTTCATACCATTCACTCATATCATTCATCATGCATTATTTTCATACGGCTAAATAACGAACGTTCACACAACATACATTAGTTAAATTAAATAAGCTTCCCTTACTTGGAGATGACGAACGTCCACAAATGCACAAAAATACTTCTTCTCTACGGAATCTCCTAACGTCAACGCTCGTAAATTCAACTACAAGAACGAACCCCAATCACCAATATCAGATTTGCTCCACAATCCAGCTTTGCCAACCGAACGTCTTCTCTGGAAGTCCTTAATGCCGTACGTCCTTTTACAGTGCCGGAACCCAGAATTGGAGGGGATGAAACGGTGGTTCTTAGAGAGAAGGTGCAGAGAAAAATGAAGAGAGAAGGAGGAGAGACTTGGATTCTTAGGAATGAAAAATGGTGTACGTGCAGAGGGTGGAGAATATTTCAGAAATTCTCAGATTCGTTTTCCACTCTCGTCCAGCGCACTCTCCACTTAGCCAACTCACATTCCCACTCAGCCACACTGGACGCACGTCCTGCACTCCAGATTCTCGACAGTCCATTCTGGACGTCCACTCCGCAGTCGCCACGTGTCTTCCACTTCCAATTCCTGACTCAGCTCCACGTGCAACAGCTGGCGCTCGTTAGTGGATGTCGGGCACTGCTGTCGTCCAAGTGCGTCGCTGAGGTGGCGCGCTCTCCAACTGCCACGTTTTTTTTTTTTTTTTTTTTTTTTTCGAGGCCTGACATTCTCCCCAACTACAAAAATTTTCGTCCTCGAAAATTAAGACGTACTCTCAAACAGATGAGGATATAAATCCTTCATGGCATCTTCCACTTCCCATGTAGAGTCGCCCGTCTTTTCATCCCATACGACTTTCACCAATTTGACAGTTTTATTCTTGTAGTGCCTGGTGTTGCTATCTTCAACTCTAACGGGTTGCATTTCTAGTGTACGGTCTTGACGAAGACGAATGTCTTCCAACTCCAGTATGTGCGATGGATCGGATACGTACTTCCGGAGTTGAGAAACGTGGAAGACGGGATGCAAGTTGGATAACTGAGGTGGCAAAGATAACTCGTACGCGACTGGTCCGATCTTCCTCAAGATCTGATAAGGTCCGATGAACTTGGGAGACAACTTCTTCGGTCGAATGGCTCTCCCAACTCCAGTAGTCGGATGTAGTCTAAGGAAGACGTGATCTCCAGCATCGAACTCCAATGGCCTTCTTCTTTTGTCAGCGTATGACTTCTGTCTGCTCCGAGATGCCTTCAGCCTTTCTTGGATCAATTTCACCTTCTCAGTCGTCTGCTGAATGAGCTCTGGTCCAGTTAAGACCTTTTCTCCTTCCTGAAACCAACACAATGGCGTTCGACACTTCCTACCATACAGAGCTTCAAAGGGAGCCATTCCAATGCTGGCTTGGAAACTGTTGTTGTAGGTGAACTCTACCAAAGGTAAGACTTCATCCCAGACGCCCATGTGATCTAGGACGCACGTCCTAAGCAAGTCTTCGAGCGTCTGAATGGTCCTTTCAGACTGACCGTCTGTCTGAGGATGATAAGCCGAACTCATATGAAGTTTGCTACCGAGCTCACTTTGTAATGATTGCCAGAATCGAGAGGTAAACCTTGTGTCTCGGTCTGAAACAATGCTAGACGGAACTCCATGTAGACGAACAATTTCCTTGATGTAAAGCTTAGCCAGGTTCGTCATTGACATCTTCAGGTTGACTGCTAGGAAGTGAGCGCTCTTCGTCAGACGATCCACTATTACCCATATGGAATCATGATTCCTGACCGTTCGGGGTAAGTGAGTCACGAAGTCCATCGCAATGCCGTCCCACTTCCATTCCGGAATCTCTAACTGCTGAAGTAGACCGCCTGGCCTCTGATGTTCAGCCTTGGCTCGTTGACACGTTAAACACGATGCCACAAAACGTGCGACATCACTCTTCATTCCCGGCCACCAGAAAGATTTCCTGAGGTCTTGATACATCTTAGTCATACCAGGGTGTATGCTAAGACGACTGTGGTGTCCTTCCTCAAGAATCATCCTTTTCAACTCACCATCATTCGGAATGCACGTCCTACCCATGTATCGTAGACAACCGTCTGTTCCCGTGTTGAACTCCTTGGCCTGATCTGTACCGAGTGCGTTCAAGATCTTCACCAACTCTTCGTCTTCTCGCTGCTTCATTCTGATCCGGTCAAATACGTCACTGGAGATTCTAAGAGTACAGCATTTAATAACATTCGGTTCCAAGTCGAATTGTAACCTTAGATCTCTAAAGCTTTCTACCAAACTTAACTCTCGGACCATCATGGAGGAGACGTGAACTACCTTTCTGCTTAAAGCGTCTGCTACAACATTTGCTTTTCCCGGATGGTAAAGTAGTTCGAAGTCATAGTCCTTTAAGAACTCCAGCCAACGTCTCTGTCTCATATTCAACTCCTTTTGATCAAAAAGGTACTTGAGACTCTTGTGATCACTGAACACTTGAAAAGTTGATCCATACAAGTAGTGCCTCCATATCTTCAAAGCAAAGACGACCGCTGCTAATTCCAGGTCGTGAGTTGGGTAGTTCTTCTCGTGAACTTTCAACTGCCGTGAAGCGTACGCTACTGCCCGCCTCTCTTGCATGAGCACACAACCCAAACCTTGATGAGAAGCGTCACAATATACTTCGAAGGGTTTAGCCGTGTCAGGTATGACCAGTACTGGGGCGCTTGTTAACTTATTCTTCAATTCCTGGAAACTTCTTTCACACCGATCGGTCCAAGCGAACGGTTGATCCTTTCTGGTCAGCTGAGTAAGCGGAGCTACTATTTTGGAAAATCCTTCAATGAACCGTCTATAATATCCCGCGAGTCCTACAAAACTGCGAACTTCAGTAACCGAACGTGGACTTTCCCATTCCAGTACCGCTCTTACTTTGGCCGGATCCACTGAGATTCCTCCAGCTGAAACCACGTGCCCCAAGAATTGCACTTCCTTCATCCAAAATTCACATTTTGAGAACTTGGCGTACAACTCCTTTTCTCTTAGTATGCCTAGAACGATCCTCAAGTGACCCTCGTGCTCTTCATAGCTCTTGGAGTAGACAAGAATATCATCAATGAAGACTACAACGAATTTGTCTAGGTACGGTCTGAAGATACGATTCATGTAGTCCATGAAAACTGCTGGTGCATTCGTCACACCGAACGGCATTACTACATATTCGTAGTGTCCATAACGAGATCTGAAAGCTGTCTTCTGGATGTCTTCTTCCTTCACCCGAATTTGATGATATCCCGAACGCAAGTCAATCTTTGAAAATACAGTCGCACCATGTAACTGATCCAGTAGGTCATCAATCCTAGGTAACGGATACTTGTTCTTGATGGTTAGCTTGTTCAGCTGCCTGTAATCAATGCAAAGACGAGAGCTACCATCCTTCTTCTTCACTAAGAGTACCGGCGCTCCCCAAGGTGATGCGCTAGGTCTGATAAACTGCTTATCCATTAACTCTTCAATCTGTTCCTTGAGTTCAGCTAACTCTGCTGGCGACATCCGATAAGGTGCAATAGAGATAGGTCCAGCATTCGACACTAAGTCGATAGTAAATTCCACCTCGCGTGGAGGAGGTAATCCAGGCACTTCATCAGGAAATACATCAGAGAATTCATCCACGACTGATCGTCCTCCATTCGATTTACTAGACGGTCGCTCATGATTCAAATCTTCAATTCGTTCGTCTGAATGCGTCATGATCAGAAAACAACTAGCACCATCCCCGATGTCTTCTTTCAATTGACCGAGCGTCACAGATAGATCCACTTCATACTCGTCTGGAAACACCAATTCCTTTGCACCGCAATCTATGAGAATGCGATTGGCAGCCAGCCAATCCATTCCTAAGATTACTTCTAAATCTTGCAAGGGTAGACAGATGAGATTCACTTTATAATTTCGCCCCTCAACCTCTATAGGACACTTAACACATACAGTAGACGTCCTAACCTCACCAGCCGCTGGGGTTGATACTACCAAGTCGAACTGCATCTCGCGTTCGGCTAATCCCAATTTCTCAACACACGCCTTCGAAATGAAGGAGTGTGTTGCCCCCGAATCATACAACACACAAACAGGCATTCCAAACAACAAACAAGTACTGGTGACGAGCGTACCTGAGCTGGCAGCTTCGGCGCCCGTGATCGCATACACTCGACCAACAGCTTGTGCTCGTCCACCCCGATCCTGTTGCATTCTCCCGGCATTTGGCGGCCTCATTGCCGCTCGTCCGCCCATTCTACACTCACGTTCTATATGACCATTTCTTCCACAACGAGTGCAGGACTTCACTCCCAATAACTGAGGGCAAGACGACCGGTAGTGTGGTCCTCCACATTGGAAACACTTGACTGATCCGTGCTGTCCAGACTGTCCGGCAACAACCATAGCCTGAGAATTAGATGGTTGTACTGGGCGAGCATACGGCAACCTGTTCCGATTCAGATTCGGCCTGGACATGATTGGTCCTCTAGTTGGTTGTTGCTGCTTCTTCAGTCGTTCTGCTTCAGCCACATTTTTCTCTAACACTTTTGCTCTCTCAATCATGGCAGGAAAAGACTTAATGCAAAGGCTGGATATCAGTACCTTCAGATCACTTCTCAGCCCATTTTCAAACTTCCTGCATTGCCATACTTCACTGGTCGCCATGGTATTAAAACGAACCAGATGTTTAAACCTGTTGGTGTACTCAGAAACAGACATACTACCTTGCACCAGCTGGAGAAATTCCACTTCCTTGCCGAAACGAACACTATCCGGGAAATACTCTTCATAAAATTTTTCCTTGAAGACTTCCCAAGAAATAGGGCTGTGAGAGTCTGTCAGTAACATCTTCGTACTCGACCACCAATGACTGGCCTCTCCAGTCAACAAATACTCAGTGAATGCCAGCCTTCGATCGTTTGGACATTCCTTGACGTCGTAGAGACGCTCCATATCCTGCAGCCACTGATCTGCCCCATCAGGAGGACACTTTCCATCAAACTTCGCTGGACGATGTTGCAAAAAGTTCTCCAAACTCCACTCGGTCTGATGAGTAGTGTTTGAAGCGGAGGCTCCAGGTGTACCCCTAGTAGTTGCAAGGATCTCCATCAGTTGCCTCTGAGTCGCTTCAGAATTTGCACGAGCGGCCTCCAAACTCTGTAAGGCAGCCGCGTTCTGCTGCATCAAAACAGCATTCTGCTCTTGTAGTCTTTCAATCACTAATTCCAACAACCTGGTGTTGTTGGGCGCATCATGTTCATTGGTCGGTGGTGGAGGAGGAGGAAGTCTTGGTGCCATTTGTTCTCTGAGAAACAGAGAAAACGATCATTAATTAAGTTCAAGGAGTCTGAAATACTCAATAAAGAACGTTGAGCACACATCAAAACAAGCATGGTGTACTCACAACCTACAATGTCCTTAAAAGAACAAAACTGCTCTGATACCACTAATGTGACATCCCAAAAATACAGTAAAAACCATATAATTAGAAAATCACAGTTAATAATAAAACAGTACAGTTTTCCAACTAAAATTTAAAACCAAACGAACGCTCAAGGACGAACGTTCAATTCAAAACCGAGACCATTTGGGACGAACGCTCAGTTCAAAACTGAGCATCCAGAACGAACGTTCAGAGTGAGACCGAACGCTAGTAGCCTTTAAAATAATGGACTTTGATTTCGGAGAAGTGTTTACGAACGGTAAAATACACTATTATGTATATATGCGTATAACTGAAGGGAATTTTTATCAAAGAATACCAAACATAGTACTTGACCGAACGCTCAAATGAATCATTTTAACATGAGGACGCTCGTCCTCGACCAGGGATCATTCCAAATGAACGAATCCCATCTCTTGAATGTTAAATAGGGAGACCGAACGGTCAAAGACCGTTCAGTACGAACGTAAAAATCATAGGGGAAGTTCTTGTTCAATATTCATTTACATTTCCAGTTCATTCTACATTATACAAAATCTCTTAGTTTCATACGTTCATATCAATCATCAATTTCCACATTTCATACAGGCCATCTCATGTAAATTCACACATCTCATTTCACCAAGAAAAACGAACGTTCATGCAGTTCAGTAAATCAAATATCATGTATTATACTCATACCATCAAATAACGAACGTTCATACCATTCACTCATATCATTCATCATGCATTATTTTCATACGGCTAAATAACGAACGTTCACACAACATACATTAGTTAAATTAAATAAGCTTCCCTTACTTGGAGATGACGAACGTCCACAAATGCACAAAAATACTTCTTCTCTACGGAATCTCCTAACGTCAACGCTCGTAAATTCAACTACAAGAACGAACCCCAATCACCAATATCAGATTTGCTCCACAATCCAGCTTTGCCAACCGAACGTCTTCTCTGGAAGTCCTTAATGCCGTACGTCCTTTTACAGTGCCGGAACCCAGAATTGGAGGGGATGAAACGGTGGTTCTTAGAGAGAAGGTGCAGAGAAAAATGAAGAGAGAAGGAGGAGAGACTTGGATTCTTAGGAATGAAAAATGGTGTACGTGCAGAGGGTGGAGAATATTTCAGAAATTCTCAGATTCGTTTTCCACTCTCGTCCAGCGCACTCTCCACTTAGCCAACTCACATTCCCACTCAGCCACACTGGACGCACGTCCTGCACTCCAGATTCTCGACAGTCCATTCTGGACGTCCACTCCGCAGTCGCCACGTGTCTTCCACTTCCAATTCCTGACTCAGCTCCACGTGCAACAGCTGGCGCTCGTTAGTGGATGTCGGGCACTGCTGTCGTCCAAGTGCGTCGCTGAGGTGGCGCGCTCTCCAACTGCCACGTTTTTTTTTTTTTTCGAGGCCTGACAATATGCAATAAGTGATATTAAATTGAGAAGCTTTGAAAAGAGTTTTCTAGATCAAGGAGAGTTTCCATATCTATGAATTAAATTAGCCTTATATTAAAACCCACACTTTGATTTGGTTGTTACTTTAAATAAATTACAAAATAAATTGTGCCTTGACATTAAAATCGTCGACACTTTTAATATCTGGGTTGAAAAAAAAAAGTAAACTTGTTGCTTAAATCATGTGAAAAGTTTTTATGACTAAGATAAAATATAAAATAAAAAGTCAAAAGCGAAAAGATATTGGTTTGAAAGAAAAAAAAATATGTAATTTAAATTAAATTCTGTAAAAAATTAGAAGAAAAAAAAAACATAGAGTTAAGAATAATAACTCAAAAAATAGTAAAATAGAAACTAACAATAATAGCATAAGGTTTACAAAATTAATTTTCTTTACTTACATACACGTCTCTTCATTTTAAACCACTCAAATCCAAATAAAACTTCCTCAAACTAGCATGTACTTTTTTCCATCATAAAAAGGTATAATCTAAACTAAAACACAGAATTCATATATATAGAATTAAAGCCCTTGTTATATACACAATGAATAATGTAACATCCCAAAATTATACAGTCATCAACTATATACTTAGAATAATCACATTAATCAATATGGCAAAACAGTTTTAATAATACAGTAAGCAGTGAGCAAAAAAAAATGGCCGAACGGCCTTTCATTTATATATAAATATACGAGCGTTTACAAAAGAATAAGAACGAACGGTTTACAAAACCATTACCGAACGTCCAACTATTTACCATTAACAAAAAGAGCGCTCGCTCATAACGCTCACTAATCTAACTACACTAACTAGAAACCGAACGTTCACTGTTCGGCCTTCACCTCCACTTCTACTAAGTTTTCTTCAGCAAGTACCTCCTCTTCCAGTGTTTGCTCCAAGGAAGTATCGCCTTCTGCTCACATCCACACGGATGATCATTGCATTGGACAAGACGGATATACATAGACAAGACAACACAATGGAAATGCAAGGGTAAGCTTATTGAATTTAATTCAAGTCAAACATACATTTCATACTTATCAAATACAGCAAGTAAATTCACAAACATACTCATTCAATTCATACAATAATTCCATCCAAATCCTGATACTAGACCGACCGTCCGGACATGTATGAATCCTGTATAGCTAAGGTGTCCGTGCACCCAGGTGAGTGACTGGAATACTCATCAGTTAGCCACCTGAGGTTAGTCTTTTCTGTCCAAGTTACAGTTATGGACTAGACCTCCTGCCATTCCCACGCATGAAGTACTCATCTCTACTTGAGAACGAGTATTCACGGAAATCAGGATGAACCACCATCTAAGCTTTCCACGTTCATACTTACAAATCTCAATTTTCAACCAAGAGTCGTTCCACCCTGGAACGCTCGTTCAAATCCAACAATCACAATTTCATTTCTCATGGTGTTCGCACATATTAACCTTTCATCTTATTCACACTTCCATTCTTAATTTCACTTCCATAAAAGAACGAACGTCCAGCCCCCTTTGTAATAGAGGACGAACGTTAATGTAATATCAAGAAGGCTCGTTCACGAACTTGAATCAGTTAGATGAACTGAATCTAGAATGATTTATAATTTACTTAGAAAATCCAAATTCAATAACTCTGGAATGAATCAAATGAATAGATATATCACAAATTGTTTAAATAAAGAATTCGAACATAATTTAATTCAAGAGACAACCGCCAGTCAATGACGAGCGTGAAAATAGACTTTTGATGAATTTTGGACGAACGTCACTGAGGACTTGGACGAGCGTCAACAGAACTTTTGAACGGACGCTGTTTAGATTTATGGACGAACGCTATTTCAATTCCAGGACGAACGCTATTACCGTTCGCTAATAATTGAGAGAATGAACGAACGTTCGGTATATGACCGAGCGTTCTTTATCACATACGTATTGGAACGAGCGTTCGGTATCAGACCGAGCGCTACTTATTATTTATGCTTTTAGGACGAGCGTTCGGTCTAAGACCGAGCGCCACTTTAGGACGTACGCTTTTAGGTCGAGAACTTTCACTGATTCAAAAGCAAAGAAGTTTGGGATTTCTATAAGATAAGATAACTAAAATTGATGTCTTAAAATTTTGACTAAGTGTTCCAAAGAATGTTATCAAGCTTCTCAACCTCACTCAACACTCATGAAGGGTACGTTTGGCCAAATGCTCAAACATAAAGCTGTTTAAGAGGGCGTTCGTCCTCAAGGATAATCCTTTCCAAATGAAAGGGGTTCGACTACTTCAAGGAATTCACCAAAACTACCGAACGGTCAATGACCGTACCGATACGAACGTTCACTTTCATAGTATTTTCAGATTTAAATTCCACATACAGTAACCAAATTTTCCAGTATACTCACATTCATTTAATCATATCATAACATATCTTATACTTCTCAAGCTTTGAATTAAACACCATATCAAATCATTCAATACCAAGATCATATAACATACAACTTTTCAGATCATTCATATACACCAGCATAAAATTCTCAGTACATACATGCATCACTTTTCATATATCATCTCAGAATCATAATCATATTTTCAAACTTCACACACGCACATGCAGTACAGAGATCACATGAATTAAACCAATAAGCTTCCCTTACCCGGATTGCGCTTTCGTTCTTCAAAATAAAACCAGATCCCAGTATAAACTCTTCTACTCTTTACGTTTCAACCCAAATTTCCTTAAACTAAAATTACAGAAAACCAAATAATGGTTCAGAGAAGGTGCATGCAATTCAAAACGAGGCTTGCATGAGGAAAATGAAGAGCAGTTAAGGACGTGAAACTTACCCGTTTCAGAATCCAAAACTGTTCGGTTTGATGGAAAGCTTAGGACGTCTGGATCTCCTCTACGGTTTCTGAAATTGGATTGGAGAAGGAGAACGTGAGTTATGGTAGAGAGAAGAATGGAGGTTCTAGAGAGAAGGTAGAGAATTTGAGAAGTCAGAGGGTTTGAGGAAGAAGATGAAGTGTGCAGTGGGAAAGGGAAGAGTTTTTCAGAGAATTAATTTCTCTTCCCCACGTAGGACGAACGTCCATCCACGCGTTGCCACTTGGATTCCACTAACTATTTGGAACGTTCCAAAGTGACACTTGTCAGCATGCATGCAATGTGAAAGTGAGTGCGTTTTAATGGAAGGGTGTGCGTGTCACGGGGTATTAATGGAAGCAGAGAGGTGACTAAGCAGCGTAATTATTGGGGCGTGACAAATAAATTCATAAAAATTTATAAACTCAAATATTCATAGAAGAAAAATAAAATAATTTTTTACATGAAAATAGAAATATGCATGATATATATTATATTATATATATATATATATATATTATATATATAATATATGTATGTATATATATGTATGTATATATATGTATGTATATATCTATATATATATATATATATATGTATATATATGTATGTATAGTTTACGTATGTATAGTTTACGTATACAGTGGAAACAGAAAATTCACCTCACGCAAGTGTCCAAATACATTCAGGGCCTTCCCGGAGAAGAGGTGAAGGAGGTGAGTTTCCGGAGCAACCGCCACCGCGGGCCATAGGGAGCGAACACCAGGTCCTGGTAGTTATGGGATATGTATTTGGCTCCGGCGTTCGGTGGCCGGCTGCTGAAATTAGAGTCATGAATCTTCAAAAACTGTTCGGCTACCGACGCGGACGCCGCCACGACGACGTCGACGAATCCGGGACGCAACGGGTCGTGAACGCGGGCCAAGGCGGCGAGGGAGTGGTGAGGCACTGGGCCCATGTGTGGGAAATTCCCGAGAACAGGACAGGGCTTTGGTCCGGGAGGGAGTGGCAGAGAAGAAGAACGCCTTATGAAGTTTATTAAACCACATACGAGGATCGCTGTTGCGATTGTTGCTATTTTCAAATGAAACTGTAGTAGTAGAAGTAGTGTGTTGGGGTTTTTCTTCAGTTTGGCTCAAATTAGGTGGTATATATATGTAACATCCCAATAAATAGTAATTACCATTAATCAGAACTAATCACATTTACAGAAAATACAGTGCAGTCTTAATATTTACAGCAGCTGCTCAAAATTAAACAGCACTAACAGCAACGTTTACAGTGTTCAGAAATCAACTAAATTACAAAACAGTTCTGGACAAACATTTCTGCAGTACTGTATACAGAACTGTCAAAATACAGTACAGAAAAATAACTAACAGCTACTACAGTACTAATCCCTACTGCTCTGATTTAACTTCAACTTCCACAAGGTTGGCATCCTCCAAATTTTCTTCTTCCAGCATTGATTCCAGGGGTGCCTCACCATCTGCTCACATCCACAACGGATGATCATTGCATTGACAAGACGGACATACAGAAACAGTAGACAACACAAGGAAATTTGCAAGGGTAAGCTTAGGTAATTTAATTCAATACAATCAACATAATTTAACTTATAAAATCAGTCATACAGTTCATACAACATTAAACACATAACTAAGCATACAGTAACTCATTCAAATTCTCATAATTAAAGACTGTCCGGACTGTATGATCCATGTATCTACAGGCGTTCCTGCACCCGGGTGATGTAGTAACTGGGATACCCTCAACAGCTGCCACCCGAGGTTAACCCTTATCAGCCCAAGTACTATAAGGACTAGGGCCTCCTGCCATTCCCACGCATGAACTACTCTCCTCTACATGAGGATGAGCAATCACGGAATATCAGGATGAACAGCCATCAGTAGCTTATCCATGGTCATACTACACTACTTCTCATATTCACAACATGGAGACGTTCCTCCTTGGAACGCTCATTCACAATCCAATCCAATAAATCCATTCAAATCACCATTCGCACATATTCACAATTTCTCTTAATCAAATTTTCATTCTGTATTCACTCTCTTACTTTTAAGGAACGTCCATCACTCATTAGATAGGAAGGAACATATTGCAGTACTCATACATCCACGTTTCTGAACAAAAGAAACGAGCCATTTATCCACTTGATACTTGATAACACTTAATAATTTGAAGGAATTTGATCCTAGAAATTATGGATAATACTTAGAAAAATTTTAAGTATAAAGACTCCAGGTAGAATCCAAAGAATAAAGCTAGTAAGAAAGTATTTAGATAAACAACCAAATATGATTGAATTCAGAAAGCAACACTGCCAGTCAAAGACCGAACGTTAATTAATAATTTGGACGAACGCCATATACGTTCGCTCACAAAGCAATGAAAGACGAGCGTTCAATTATAAAAGCGAACACTGCTCAGGACGAACGCCAGGTCAATGACCGAGCACCAAATAGAACGAACACGCATTTGAACGAACGCGCATGGGAACGAACGTGCACTTGAACGAACGTGCATTCGAACGAACGTGCACTTGAACGAACGTTCGGTATCAGACCGAACGCTAACTAGGACGAACGCTCAATCTAAGATCGAGAGTTCCTTTGGACAAACGCTCAGTAAAATACTAAGCACCACTTATGACGAACGCTGGTAAACAAAACCGAGCGTCCTAACTATACTTAACTTTATTTTCAATGGTTGGACACGCTAGGCTAAGCTGAACGCTCACGCCTAACTCTTGACACCAATAACGCTCGTTCTTAATCAGAGTCCTTTCCAAATGAAAGAATCCTTATTCTAAGTGGTGTTCCAGGGAAACCGAACGGTATAAGACCGTTCGATGACGAGCGTACATCATCAATCAGAGAAGATCAGATTTCCAGATTTTTCATTCCCATTAACTTCAAAATTTTCATACGATTCATAACTTAGAATTTATCTTCCACATGAACCTCATACATTACAGAATTCATATTATCATCTCATAAATACAGAATCTCCCATTTTCCAGTTTCAAACATATCATCATCAACATACAGTTCAGATCATTTTCATTCCAAATTATGCAGAAATCAATTACATTACAACTCATACATCTCATTCACTGCATAATTTCACACAACATTCCTGACATACATCCATTTCAATTCTGCTCATTCACGCATATTCAAAATTCATATATTGCATACATTTCAGACATCCATCACAATTCATTACTGTCATACAGATCAAACATATATTAAATTAAATTACTAAAGCTTCCCTTACCTGGTATAGCAGTGCACTTCAAAATGCTAGAGTTTCACTCGTTCTCTCACGGCTTCTATCCAGAATTTCACCCCACAATTTCCACTTAATCTAAGATACCAAAATCATTAACAGATCAGACTTCTAACTCACGCATGCAACCAGAATTTTGGTTTGCATGAACTAAATGGACAAAGTGCAGGGACGAGAACTTACCAGATCAGTTCTCAGTTCTGTTCGGATCAAAATGATGCTCACAGTGCAGGGAAGGTTTCTACTGTGTCTGAAATGAGATTGGAAGAGATGATGATGAGTTATCTTAGAGAGAAGATGGAAACGGTTTAGAGAGGTTGCAGAGAATTTGAAGTTAGGATTTCAGAGAAGAAGATGAAACATGCAGGAGGAAGAGGGAGAGTTTTCCAGAATTATTTTTCTCTTCCCATGCAGAATGAACTCCCCATCCTCCACATGCCACTTGTCTCCCACTAACTTCTCATAATGCTCCAACTGTGACACATGGCAGGCGCATGCAGAGTGGGAGTGAGTGGATTTTTGACGTGTCCAGGTGCATTAAAATGTGATCAGAGGATGGATTAGTGTGCCTAATTTATCAGGTTCTCACAATATATAGCAAAATATATATATTTTTCTCACCGTTTTTTAATTTATTAATTTCCCCAACCACGCCAATTGGGAAATAACTTTTGATATTTGTTCTACACTATGATTGACACGGTCTCTTTATATTTATGGAGGCTGGTGATGATTTTACATTAAACATATTATCAAATATATGTTTTGAACATCTATAATTATTAATAATACTAGTATTTTTTCTTTATCTTTTGATTGACCAAGCTTTTGGTTTCTGTTATCCATAAAAATTAAAAGTATTTTTATTGGATAATAATAATTATGATCTCTTTAAAAGAGAATTAAAATGGTTTAGATTATCTTAATACATATTACTTTTTTTATAGAAATTGATAAAAAAATTGGGATTACTTTTTGCGTATAGAATTTGAATAACTGTAAATTGAATAAGTAGTTAGGGTGTGAGGCTGAGGTGGTTTGTTAATGGGTATATTTAATATATTTAATGTGATTGACGTGAGTTTCAGTGTTGTCTCGTGTTTTGAACTTTAGCTATTGTGTTAGATCTTATTTTACGTGTTTTCATTACTCTGAGTTGTGAAGTAGATTGTTTGAGTTGTGTAGTAGATAGACGTTCACTCTTCTAGTTTTAAATTTAGAGTAAATACACTTGTTTGAAGATTATTTCTTAATAAATATTTTTTATACACATTATTTTAGAAATTCAGCACAAGTATACTAATTTAGTACATTGTTTGTCTACATTCTCTTAATTAATAAATATTCTTGATTATAAAATATATTTTATGAAAATTAGGAAATGGAAGCAGTAACTAATAACGGATAAAACATTTTTCAATATAGTAAATTTCATACTATTTTAAAAAATAAAAATGGAAAAAATTCCATATTCAAGGTTTTTTTTTGCATGTCCTCGTTTCATTATTTATTAAATTTCAAGCATATACAATTTGTCATATAAGCTCTTCCCCCGATTTTCATGTATTACAATAAATAGGGTGTTTTTCAAATTTATTAAAATGGATACCTTTTAACATTAACGTTCGTAAGAAAAAAAAATTCTACACCGTTAATTTTTTCTTAAAAAAGTAACCATAAATTGTGACATCCCAAAAATACAGTCATAACTATAAATTTAGAAAAAATCACATTTAATAATAATCTCAAACAGTTTTACACTAAAAGTTAAAGAAATGAGAAATTTACAATCGCTCAAGGACGAACGTCCTTGAGTACAAATCCAACATAACTGCGAATGTGCTAAAGTTGCACGCCACACATCAGAGTTACAATTTAAAACCAACCGTACAGGAAACCTGACCGAACGGTTTACACAAGACAAATACCGAACGGTTTATCAGAATAAAATAACGAGACAAGATGGTCGAACGACCACTCTAATACAGGTTACATAACTGGCCGAGCGCTTCACTGCTCGGTCTTCACTTCGACATCAACCAGGTTCTCTTCATTCAGCGCCTCTTCCAAACACTCGTCTCCCTCTGCTCACATCCACACGGATGATCATTGCAATGACAAGACGGACGTACAAGGACAATAGACAACACAAGGAAACGAAAGGGTAAGCTTACGTAATTTAACTCATGCATCAACATACAATTTCAGGTAAACAATTCAACATACATGCATATCTCAACATACACATTCATTACATAACAACCCATTTAAACGTACTCACTAAATAAACTCGACACGACTGACTGTCCGGACTGTATGAACTCTGTGTAGCTTCGGTGTTCGTGCACCCGGGTGATGTAGTAACTGGAACTCTCATCAGCTGCCACCCGAGGTTAATCCTATCTGTCCAAAAATCATCAGGACTAGGACCTCCTGCCATTCCCACACATGACGTACTGCCTCTACGTGAGGACGAGTACTCACGGAATATCAGGATGAACGACCGGCTAAGCTTACCACATTCATACTTTACAAATCTCAATAATCAAGTTCTGAGTCATTCCTCCTTGGAACGCTCTTTCATAAATCAACATTCATTTCATCTCATATACTGTTCATCATTCAATTTTCATCATGTATTCGTATTTTCATTTCATCTCATAAACTGTTCATCATTCATTATTCATCATTCTTAAGAAAACCATCAAAAACGAACGTCTTGTCCCCAATAAGTCCGAGGACGAATGCTGTGAAATGAGACCCAACAGGGACGCTCGTTCGAATCAAAGAACGAACGGTTTAAGTTCAGATATTTCTAAATCTGGTACTGTTAATTGGACGAACGCTGTGGAAAATAATACGAGCGCTCAAAATAATGCCGAGCCCCATTTTGGGACGAACGCTCAACATAAGGTCGAGCCTCACTTTGAGCGAGCGCTCGTTATAAGAACGAGCCTCATTTAGGACGATCGCTCATTTCAAAAGTCGAGCGCCAATAGGACGAACGCTAATTTCAAAACGCAGAATTTTGGACGAACGCTCACATCAAAAGCGAGCGTCATGTTGGACGAATGCTCAGTGTAAGTACCAATTTGAGCGAGCGCTCGTTCTGAAACGAACACCAAACAGAACGAGCGTTCAATATAAGACTGAACGTCATTTAGAACGCGCGTTCGGTATAAGACCGAACACCAATTTGAACGAACGTACGGTATGAGACCGAACGTTTAATAACTCAGATTGGTAGGACTTGAAAAATAAATTAAGATACTTTTAAAGAGTATTTACGAACGGGAAAAATACACAGTTGCATATACACATACAATTTCAAAGAGATAGAAGTTTATGAAAATGTTAGCTTCAACAGTGTTTGACCGAACGCTCAAATAGAACATTTTAGAGTGAGGACGCTCGTCCTCAACCAAGGAAAACCGAACGGTCAATGACCGTTTAGTACGAACGTTCAATTTCATGGGGAGTTCATTTTTCAGTTCCAGTTTATTTCTCATCACAGACTTTCATAGTTTCATTCATTCACACCAAAACATCTCATTCATATATCTCATTTCATCCAATATCTCATACATCATAAGTAGCTTAATCATGTTTCATTTCCATTCAATAAATAACGGACGTCCACATAAATCAATCACAGCAACATCATAGAGTCACAATAACGAACGTTCATACCATTCATTCCATCATGCATTATTTCCATACAGTAAAAATAACGAACGTTCACATACAGCATGCATCAAAACAGTTAAATTAAGTAAGCTTCCCTTACCCGGAAATGAACGAACGTTCACAGGCGCACACAGACGCTCTCTACTCAAATCCTTATCACCAACGCTCGTTAATCCTTTATATGAACGAACGCTCAGAAACCCACCTATGGTTAGGACGAACGTTCAGAATATTAAAGAACGAACACTCAATTCGTCTAGTTTTGAACGAACGTCCAATTTGAAACCAAATTGGACGAACGCTCGAAAATGTGGACGAACGTCCAATTTGAAACCAATTTGGACGAACGTCCAATTTGAAATCAAATTGGACGAACGCGATTCTACAGATTCTGCAGAATCACAGGTTTTCCAGAAACCAGAAAAACCTCCATTTTTAACTCTAAAGCTTTTAGATTTCTACAAAAACAGTAAGATTAACTGATCAAAACGAAAAATCTAGCACTGCTTACCTCTTGAAGACTTCCTTTGTGAATCTTGAACCTAGAAATTCAAGTGTCTGGATCTCCTTTCAAATTCCAAAGTTCTTCACTTCTTCTTTCCCAGCAACTTTGGACTTCACGTTTTTCACCAAATGCAGCAGCAAAACTCTCCCAGTGCAGAACCCCTCAACCCCTTTTTATTTCCCACGCTTGAATGGTGCCAGAAACATGTGAGAGGAGTCACGGACTTCTTTGCTCCCCACTTCCAAATAAAACCAAACGTCCGTGACTTCCTAATTACCTCCTAATTACTTCCCCTACCCCTTCTAGAATAATATTAAACTAAAAATAAATAAATAAAATTATACTAGGTCCTTACATAAATTGTGTTGGTTCCGAAGCCAGAACACAATAAACATAATATTTATTAGAATACGAATTGAGAAGTATTATTACAGGAAAAGGACATTTTTGGTTTGTGATTTAAGAAGTTGAAGAAAGGAAGAAGTAATCGGTATGATTAATTAGAGTGCATGATGAGTTAGGTTTTGCATTGGATATAATTGAAAATGAAAAAATGGAAAAAGATTGAAAAGGTTTAAGTTTGTACGTTTAGCTGGTCTCGAGAATGTTAATATCAAATATAAACTGTTTCTGTAGGGATGTGGAGAACGAGATACGAACCTAACAAACTTGCTCTGCGCTGTCTCTCTATGCTGCTTTCACAGTGTTACCTTTTTTCTGTCTCCTTTGAACAAGGCCGGCTGGGTACCTGCAAAGATACTCCGACGCTCAAGTCAACAAGGGTGTTGTCTGAAAATTAAGAATATCTTTCTTCTTAGGGGAAAAACGTACCTTTTTTCTGAGATGTTCTGTGTATTTAAAACAGTAATAGTAAACCGTTACCTGGCAATCCGGTCAGTTACCGAAGCTGACTGCCTAGGAGTTGTAACTGCCAGATTGTGTATTGATACCGAGTCAACTACCTCCGTGATTCATGGTGTTGGTTAGCTAATTATGTGTAGCATGTGTAACTGCTTATTTGTAGCTGCCCTCTATGACATTGCGTCCTGTATGTCGGACATACTGTGTGTCGACATGGCTAGGCGACATGTCGTGTGTCGTGTGACTGTTAATTGTCGCGATGTTGGTTGTCGGGTACTAAGCGGTCGACCATGCTCTGTGATCGACTGTCGTCGGGCTATTGGCGGGCTATTGGTCGACCTTTGGGGGATTGGGTGTCCCATAGTACAGTGATCGACTGTTGTCGGGCTATTGGTGATCGACTGTTGGGAATTAAGTATCCTACAGTACATGCCCCCCAAGTCCGAGTAAATAGGGGACCGAGTTACGAAGGGCTTTTGAGTATTGTTGGAAGAATCGAGGTGACGTGGAGGAAACGAGGAGACGTGGAAGGAACGAGGAGATGTGGATGACAGCTGTGCGCGGCGTTACGAATTTTAGGGTTTTCCCGCTCCTTTAGAGAAAGGAGGGGACGCTAGCTAGGAGCCGTTAGATTAAAAATAATCCTACGGCATCTGATAATTAAACGGTTTGGCTTCTTCAACACGACTCAAAAGAGGGTTATTCACTTTGGCAGAAGAGCAAATACTGAGAGTGTATACTGCGAAAGAGATTGTTTCTTCGTCAATTTCGTTGCCTTCACTACTACGAGAAACAACCAGGTAACCCTAGAATCTCTTTTGTCTTAGTGTGCTTACTATTGATAATGGAAAGAGAGGGTCAGGATACTGGTGGCGATATGCCGGGGCCGTCATCTACGGCGGGATACCCTGAGGTTACCACCATACCTCATGGGGAAGAGGCCTTTATATACGGAAATGTGTGCGGTGAGGACCCCGGGGGTCGTGCAATATCTCTGATTAGCGGAGATGAGTACGCGTGGGCTGCGCGTGAGGTGAAAGAGCTTAGGAGTCAATTTAGGAGTAAGGCTATATTAACAAACTGGATTGAGGATAGTTGCCTGTTAAGAACCCTAGAGTATCAAACATGTATAAAGTTGAAAGCTTGTCGAGATGACGAAAGGGTATGCTATGGTAGGGAAAATGCCTCTGATGATTTCTTCTATTGTTATGCTGCCTTGTTTTACGATTTGTATGTGAGGTTGCCGTTTACCACATTCCAAATGGATGTTCTGCGTACCCTAAATGTTGCACCGAGTCAATTGCATCCTAATAGCTGGGGGTATATGCAGGCTTTTGCCGTAGTATGTCGGGCGTTAGACATTAGGCCCACTGTAAGTTTGTTTTTGTATTTCTTTAGGTGTCGACCGTTGGCCACGAAAGGGTGGGTATCACTAATTTCTGACCCGGGTAATGCACTCCTAGAGCTGTACTTGCAATCCTATAGGGGTTTTAAGGAAAAGTTTTTCAAGGTGTCGATCAACGATGTGGGTCGACAATTCTTTTTCGATGGTGAGGGGAATCCCAGGTTTCCTTTATACTGGACCCAAGATCCTCTAAGATTTACATCGTGGTCGGAAGATAAGATGACGATCGAAGAGTTGGAGGCTTTGAGTGTGTTGACCTCGTTGCCACGCCCCTTCTCTTCTCGTCAGATTATTGAATGTCTCGAGTTCGATGACGCGGGGGCGAGGGTGTTTGGTATGTGTCTTTGCTTTTTACTTTTGAAAATCGCTATGTTGTTGCTGACCATTTTGTATGTGTTTCGGTGTTTGCAGAGATAATGGGGAGGAAAGGAAGTGGTCGCAACTGGTTTCAAACCATTGACGACGAGAGGGATGAAAGCGCCGGTCCGGGGTCGTCTGTTGGGCAACAACGCCCCCAGGTGCCACCAGTTGGGGTACCTGCAGTTGTAGTGGCGTCAGCTGAGGAAACAACGCAAGCTGAGGTGTCCCTCGTGCGCAAAAGGAAGGCCAAGGCAGCCGACAATAAACGCGAGGCGTCAAAGAAAGGTAAGGAGGTGGAGGTGGGTGAGGACACTGAACGGCCCCTTCCGCTGGGAATATGGGATCGTGCCTTCATACCAGGCCATAGGGTGGACCTCAATCTGGATGCTTCGGAAAAGAAGGTGCTCGAGAATATGAGCGAGCAACAAATTGCTGATGGCTTGCTAGAGATGAATACGCGAGCGCAAGCGTTGGCTTGGCATTTGGCGTATGCTTCGGATAGGGGTCAGATGCGGTCCGAGTTGGAAAAGGTGCGCGCCCAACTGAAAGAACTAGGCGAGGTCCATGCTGGCTGTGAGGCTAGGCAGAAGCGTATGGAAGAACGTTTGAAGGAGGGCGAGATACGTTTGAAGGAAGCTGATGTGGCCTTCCAACAAGAACGCGAGCAGATGGCGCGGGACCTGGAGCAAGCAAAGAATTCCATGCTGGTAGTGGCTCGAGAGAGGAACGCGCTGAAGGTAGAGGCCTTTGGACATAAGGAGTTGATTGAGGAGCTGAAAGATGCGATTATGGATGAACATAGGAAGGGCTTCAGGAAAGCCTTGAGGCAAGTTGGGCACTTGCTTCAAGTATCTACCAAAGGAGTTGAATTTGACGTCCGTAAGGACGTGCATGAAGGCCACCTGAAGCCTTTGAAAGAAATACCAGAGGATGCTGTCCTGGAGGGGGAAGAGGATGAAGAGGTGGCCATCAACAACGAGCCCGAAGGGGCGATGGAAGTAGACGAGCCCGCCAAGGAGAATGCTGAGGCTGTTGAAGGCGACTCGTCTAAGATTGTAATAGATTAGGATGTAGGGAAGGTCTGTAGATACATACTTACTTGAATATTTGGTTGACGACTGTGAATGCTAAACTTTGATAATTTTATGAATGCTCGACTTGTATGTTTGGTGACTTTACGGTTTGCTTTTTAACTTAGCTGATTCTGCAATGTATCTGCTGTAGTGATCGCTAAGTGTGAGTGTCGGGTGTGTTGATAGCATGTCGTGTGACAGTTGAGACTGATGGTTGAGTGGAGAAAATACTGAGTGTTCGAGGATGAACATCGACTAATGGGAATGTGTTCCACGTGTGTGGGATGTTCAAGGGCGAACATCGATTAATGGGAGTGTATTCCACATATGTTGGATGTTCAAGGGCGAACATCGAGTAATGGGAGTGTATTCCACGTGTGTTGGATGTTCAAGGGCGAACATCGATTAATGGGAGTGTATTCCACATGTGTTGGATGTTCAAGGGCGAACATCGATTAATGGGTCTGCTCTTAAATCCTTTATAGGTGGAAGTCCTGTACGACAGCCTTGGGACTCGACATCAACATTGATAAATGAATCGAGACAATAAACATGATGAATGTAATCTTTATTTGATAACTGAACTTGATAAAGTTGTGAAAAGAAATGAATAATAAACGGATATTAGCTAAAATAATATTTAAGATGAGTGGCGTTCCAGGTATTGGGACTGGTTGTCCATCAAGCTGTTGGAGGCGATATGCACCGTTCGACATGTCTTCTGTAACCCGAAAGGGTCCTTCCCAGTTAGCTGCAAGCTTGCCATGGGCTCGATTTTCCGAGCCTCTCCCCGCTTTCGCCATACCAGATCGCCGCTTTTGAAGGCTCTGGGCTTGACTTTGTGTTGTATCGTCGAGATAGTATGCGTTTCTGGGCCTCTGCGCGGATGGTGGCAACCTCTCGACGTTCAGGAAGTACGTCGAGGTTTGTCCGTAATTGCTCTTCATTAAGTGACATATCAGTGATTTGTCGTCTTAATGAGGGTTCGCCTATCTCGACCGGGAGCATGGCATCGGTGCCGTATGTTAAGTTGAATGGCGTGTCACCTGTAGATCCGTGGGGTGTGCATCTGTATGCCCACAGGACCTCTGGCACTCCTCTACCCATAAACTTTGGCTTCGCCGAGTCGCTTCTTTAATTCTGTCAGGATGGCTTTATTCGCGGCCTCGGCTTGGCCGTTTGTTTGAGGGTGTTCGACTGATGACGTGACATGCTTAATGCCCAAACTGCTGAGAAAATCCTCTAACTTGCGTTCAATAAATTGGCGACCGTTGTCGGTAATGATCTTTTTAGGGAGACCGAACCGACAGATCAGGCGCCAAATGAATTTCTGCACTCGTTGCGCACTGATGATGGATAATGGCTCCGCCTCGATCCATTTTGTGAAGTAGTCGACCGCCACGAGGAGAAATTTGTTTTGTGCTTTGGCGACTGGCAGTGGTCCCACTATGTCGAGACCCCACTGGGCGAATGGCCAAGGAGAGACAATATTGTGCAAGTCTTCGGGAGGTGCACGGATATCGTGGCCATGTGCTTGACAGGAGATGCATTTCTTGACGAATGTCTCACAGTCGTGGTCGAGAGTGGGCCAGTAATATCCAGCACGGAGAACACGGCCTCTCAAGGTCCGCTTGCCAGAGTGAAATCCACATATCCCGGTGTGTAGTTCACGTATCACATAGTCTGCCTCTTCCGCGGATATACACTTCAATAGAGGATAGCTAAAACCACGACGGTATAGGTCGTCGCCTATACATACAAAACGCGCGATTCTCTTGGAGTCGGCTGCCGTAATGCTACCTCCTTTGTCCTGCTGCTCCATAAGATCTTTGACTTTCTGTCGCCAGTCGGTTACGGGCGCCGACACATCGGTGGCGAAAGTTTCACCCCAGGATGGTCGAGGGTCATTCTAATAACAGATGATAGCTGTGCTCGCTCCTTAGAATGAGTTAACTTAGACAATAGATCAGCCCTTGCGTTTTGTTCCCTGGGTACATGGATGATATTAACTGTGACGAACCCTGTAGTAAGGTTTGAACCTTGTGGAAGTATCGCAGCAGTTGGTTATCCTTGACTTGATAGGTGCCGTTGACGTGGCTGACTACTAACTTTGAGTCCATCCGACACTCTAAATGATCGACTGAGAATTCTCGGGCTAAAGATAAGCCTGCAACCAAGGCTTCGTATTCGGCTTGGTTGTTGCTGGCAGGGAATTTAAATATGATGGCTTGCTCTACGACCACACCGTCCGGGCCTTCTAGAACGATCCCGGCTCCACCTCCCCTCTTGTCGGAGGAACCATCGACACTGAGTAGCCATGTGGTAGGGGAGTCGGCCGGTGTAGATGTGAGGTCAGCTGCGAAATCTGCCAGATGCTGACCCTTGATGGATCCGCGTGGCTCGTAACGGAGTCCGAATTCGGATAGTTCCACGGACCAGGCAACCATTCTCCCTGCCAAATCTGGCTTGCGGAGGATCTTGGCTATGGGATGATCCGTACGGACTACCACCTGATGGCTCTGGAGGTACGGGCGAAGTCGTCGAGAGGCGTTGAGAAGGGCCAAGGCGAGCTTCTCGATTCGAGAATATCGTTCCTCCGCCCCCTGCAGTGTACGGCTGATGAAGTAGATCAACTTGAAGGAGGGTGCTTCTTGTATCAGGGCAGCACTGACAGCATGCTGGGAAGCTGAGATATATAGCTGTAAGTCGAATCCCTCGTCTGGTCGAGCCATAATTGGAGGACTAGTGAGGATGCGCTTGACAGTGTTGAATGCAGTCTCACAATCCTCGTCCCAATGTTGAGTGGAACCCTTCTTCAAATTCTTCAGGATGGGTTTGATGTGTTCGGCCAGCTTTGGAATAAACCGTGACAGGGCGGTTAGGCGACCCACAAGACGCTGTACCTCTCTTAGGGTCTTCGGAGCCGTCATGTCGAGTACCGCCCTGCATTTGTCGGGGTTGGCTTCAATGCCTCGACGTGTGAGCAAGAATCCTAAGAATTTTCCGGCTGGGACGCCGAAAGTACATTTGGAAGGGTTGAGGCGCATGCTGTATCGTCTGAGTTGCCCGAAGACCTCCTTCAAATCTTGCAGGTGCTGGTCTATAGAATTGCTGCGAATTACCATGTCGTCCACATACACATCCATGCAACGCCCTATCTGATGATGGAAGACCTTATCCATGAGGCGTTGATAAGTGGCTCCGGCATTTTTTAATCCAAACGGCATTACTTCATAGCAGTAATTGGCGCGTTCAGTGATAAAGGCTGTCTTGCTTTGATCGGGGTGGTACATTGGGATCTGGTTGTACCCCGAGTAAGCGTCCAGAAAACTGAAAATGACATGACCAGAAGCTCCATCTACAAGGCGGTCGATGCTGGGCAAGGGGTATGAGTCTTTGGGGCATGCCTTGTTGAGATCAGTGAAATCGACACACATCCGCCACTGACCGTTTGACTTCTTGACCATAACCACGTTCGACAGCCAT
Source organism: Vigna umbellata (assembly GCF_029865625.1). Lineage (NCBI taxonomy): Eukaryota > Viridiplantae > Streptophyta > Magnoliopsida > Fabales > Fabaceae > Vigna > Vigna umbellata. The sequence continues at coordinate 19,003,785 of NC_142171.1, forward strand.
GTGGTATATGTTAACTCTCTGATGAATCGGGCATTTATCAGCTTGTCGATCTCAACTTGAATGGCTTGACGCTTTTCTTCTCCGAACCTACGCTTCTTCTGGGCGACTGGTCGCGCCTCCCTGAAGATGGACAATTTGTGGGACATAACTCCTGGGTGAATTCCTGGCATGTCGGCGGCTGTCCATGCAAATAAGTCTGCATTGTTTCGCAGTATCTGACTTAGGGCCTGCTCCTCGTTTGAGGTGAGATCCTTGCCGATGCTGGTGGTTTTAGACGTGTCACTCGTCAGGGATAGGAGCTTGACTTCGCCTTGCGGATGAAGGCGCTCGTCCACATTGGTTCGGGGGTCTAGGTCGACTACTGCTGCGTCGACTACTTTTGTTCTCTTTGTTGGAATAAAAGGGGTGACCTTTAACCCCGCCACATAACACTGTCGGGCCGTTCGCTGGTCGGCCCTCACCGTACAAATAGTACCATGATTTGTTGGGAACTTCATGGCGAGGTGGGGAGTAGACACAATTGCTCCAAATGCGTTCAGACAGGGACGCCCTAGCAAGGCGTTGTATGATGCGTTCGCCTCGACCAGCAAGAATCGAACTCGAAGTTCAGGTGCCTCCCGACTGGTTCCGAGTCGAGTTCGCAAATCAAGGTATCCCCTGGTGTCTACTCGCTCTCCTGAGAATCCGACAATCTGCTCATTAAATGGGGCGATGAGATCCTCGGATAGGTCCATTTTCTGAAAAGTGGACCAATATAAAATGTTGACCGAGCTTCCTTGATCAACGAGGACCTTGCTGACATCATACCGAGCTATGTTAGCCGTGATGACCATAGGATCATCATGATCAGGGTCTGGAGCGTGGAAGTCAGCATTCGTGAACGTGATGTCCGGGATCGACCGAGCCTGTCGCTCGACCATATGGACCGATTTCAGCTGTCTCAAATGTCGTTTCCTCGCTGAAGACGACACGCCTCCTCCAGCGAAACCACCAGATATAGTGTCGATGCGGCCCCGGACTGAGCGTTCCCTCTCTATGCGTCGAGGCGGACTGCGTGATCGCCTGCGGTGTCGATCATCTCTAGGGGGAGATCGCCGGGGACTTCGCCTGGGAGGGTCCCTTCGACGAGGAGTTGTTGCTCTTGCGGTAACTCTCTCCTTGATGTAACTCTGGAGATAACCCGCACGGACGAGCCGTTCTAACTCGTCTTTTACCGTATTGCACTCTTCCGTGTCGTGACCCTGGTTCATGTGGAACCGACAAGATTTGCTCCTATCGGCGTTCTTTGGGGTGGTCTTTCGCCGCGCTGTGAGAAGTTCGGTGTGTAAGGCCTCTTCCAGTACCCTCGCCCTGGGGGCGTTGAGGGTCGTGTAGTGATCATATTTAGATATCCACCCCGACTCCTTCCGAGGTGCTCGGTCCGGTCTGTAGTCGTTGGGGGGTCGCTTCGTTTTTTTAGTTTCCTGGTTGGGGATATCTTGGTGGTGCTTCTTTCTGGCATTGGCATTACGGTGGTCTTCAATGCGAATGAATTTGCCACAGTGGATTGCAATTCTTCCATGGATGATGGGGGATCAGCATATAACTGTTCCGAGAACTCCCCCGGCCTTAAGCAGGATGACAGATTGCTGATGATGAAAGTGGGAGTAATATCCGGCACTCGCCTGGCCGTTTCTATATATCGCTGCATAAAAGCTTTCAAAGTCTCATCCTTCTCCTGCCTGGTATGGACGAGCTCCGTAGCAGTCATTGCCGGCTTTTGATTGGCTGCGTATTGTTTTCGGAATAAGGATTCTATGGTTGCGAAGCAATCTACGGAATTGCGGGGAAGTTTATGGAACCATTCCAAAGCTTCACCCTTAAGGGATAAAGAGAAAGCTCTGCATATAACCGGATCGCTGTCTGTGTAGAATGCCATGGTATCGATAAAATTGCGTAGATGGTCATCAGGATCTTCAGATCCATTATAGCGTTCAGAGTTGGGGGAGGCTTGTCCGGCATATTCGCTTGCATGATGGCTTCCGTGAATGGAAGCAGGTTGGTGAGGCGCGCAGGAGTAGGCCCCTCCTTCCTCCACCAACACGTTCGGAGGGTCCCCCATGATGGCTCGCTTCGTTATCCTCCTGCCTGTTTGAAGCAGATAACTCTGGTGTTGGGATCTGCGCCCTCAATGCCGCCATCTCCTCTGCATGCTTGCGCTGAATCTCCTGCATGGTTTGTGCCTGTGCCTCAACTTGCGCTTGCAGTTGCCTGATCAAATCGTGCGTATCTGAATTTTCCATAGCTCCGGTGGTCGTTGTTGGGATAGTAATCTCGGCCCCACGGTGGGCGCCAAAATGTTTCTGTAGGGATGTGGAGAACGAGATACGAACCTAACAAACTTGCTCTGCGCTGTCTCTGTGCTGCTTTCACAGTGTTACCTTTTTTCTGTCTCCTTTGAACAAGGGCTGGGTACCTGCAAAGATACTCCGACGCTCAAGTCAACAAGGGTGTTGTCTGAAAATTAAGAATATCTTCTTCTTAGGGGAAAAACGTACCTTTTTTCTGAGATGTTCTGTGTATTTAAAACAGTAATAGTAAACCGTTACCTGGCAATCCGGTCAGTTACCGAAGCTGACTGCCTAGGAGTTGTAACTGCCAGATTGTGTATTGATACCGAGTCAACTACCTCCGTGATTCATGGTGTTGGTTAGCTAATTATGTGTAGCATGTGTAACTGCTTATTTGTAGCTGCCCTCTATGACATTGCGTCCTGTATGTCGGACATACTGTGTGTCGACATGGCTAGGCGACATGTCGTGTGTCGTGTGACTGTTAATTGTCGCGATGTTGGTTGTCGGGTACTAAGCGGTCGACCATGCTCTGTGATCGACTGTCGTCGGGCTATTGGCGGGCTATTGGTCGACCTTTGGGGGATTGGGTGTCCCATAGTACAGTGATCGACTGTTGTCGGGCTATTGGTGATCGACTGTTGGGAATTAAGTATCCTACAGTACATAAACTATTAATTTGTTAAGAATAAATAAATAGTTTGCTGATAAAATAAATAGTTTTGAATATATATATATATATATATATATATATATATATATATATATATATATATATATAATATATATATATATATATTATGGGTTTGTTAACGTTTTTCAATTGGTAAGTTTAGCAATGTGTATCGGGTTTTAGTAGTATAAAAATACAATATTATAGATTCTAAGTTTTTAAGGTTAAGGGTATTTTAACAATTTTTATTATCAAAACTATAAAAATATAGAAACTCCTCAGACTCATACTCACCTCTTTCATTCCTCTCAAACCCTTTCTTTTTATCTCTCTCATTCTAACTTTCTCTGGTCATTTTCAGTGTGTTATGTCAGAAATAAATCAAGTATATGCACCGCATCCTTTATTGGACCATATAATACCTCATCTGAAAGCTTCCAATTCTCATTGGTTTATTAGGAGGCAACAAAGTTGTAGGCACCGTTTACGGAAAAGCTCAAAACTGAAAAGTTGCTGACAAATCACGTGTGTGTAGCTTTCTTTGTAGTAGGAAACATTTACTATTATTATATTATAATTGTAGCCTATAAAAAGGGCAACTCTAATGCACTGAAATGCACAAGTTTGTTAAGTGAATGAAATATCAAACTCTTCTTCCTATTCTTACTTTGTATGAGTGTCTTTAGAAAATATTAATCCCACTGATATCAAATTGGTATCAGAGCTGGCTAGATCTAGCATTAGTTTTGAGTTTGTGAGAGTGTCAGTACAAAAGATTCTGAGTGTGTGAGGAACAAAAGCGTTCTCACCTTAACAAAATTTTTTTTGAGTCTATTTGAGAAAGAGAGAGATGGCCACAAATTACAATATTGTTTGGTCTAGTCCCAAATTAGACGACAAAATGGATTATAATTATTGGGAATTGTTGATGTCCACTCATTTGAAAGCTCACAACATTTGGAGCTTTATTGAACCAGGCTTACAAGAACAAGCTAATGCAGAAAATCAAAGGAAGGGGCAGTTGGCGCTATCACAAATTCAACAAGGAATAGATTATTCAATTTTTGGCAAAATTGCAAACTGCAAGACTGCTAAAGATGCGTGGGATACATTGAAGTTATCATACAAAGGAGTAGAAAAAGCTCAAAAAACTGCAGTCCTTGCGAAGAGAATATGAAAGGTATGATATGTCCAGTTCAGAAACTGTTCAACAATATTTTTCTCGTGTCACAGATCTTGTCAATAAGATGAGAGTATATGGTGAAGATATTTCTGAAAGCAAGGTGGTTGAAAAAATTCTACGCACCATGCCGATGAAGTTTGATCATGTGGTGACTACAATAATAGAGTCTCACGACCCAAACACCATGACAGTTGCAGAATTGCAAGGAAGCATTGAAAGCCATGTGAGCAGAATATTGGAGAAAACAGAAAAAGGAGCTGAAGCATTGAAAAGTCAAGTGAATTTCAATAAAGTTGCGGAGTCCAATCAAGAAGTAGAAAGTAGAGGTCGTGATAATTTCAATATTAGAGGAAGAGGAAATTTCAGAAGTAGAGGTTGTGGAAATTTAAGAGGTAGAGGTCGTGGTAATTTTAATCACTCTGGAGACTGTAAGGAATCGTAAATAATAATAATAATAATAAAAAAAAAAAAAAAAAAAAAAAAAAAAAAAGAAGAGAGAACGGAAAGGAAGGAACGTGCGCTGCCACAAAGGGACAGTGAACGTTGATTCCCCCTTTGAAAACAAAACAACAACGGGGGAAAGGGGAAGGAAGGAACGTTGGCCACAAGGAGACAGCCAACGTTGCTTCCCCATTCAAAAACAAGAAAAGGAAAGAGAAGAAGAGGGGAAGACGGAAGAGTTTGGGAAGTTAAAAAGAAGCTTTGGAGTTCTGCCGGGAGGGAAAATTCTGACTGCCAAATTTGAGAGGGGAGAAGTGGGAGCTGTTGTTGAAGCTGCAAGGAGGCTTTGGTGGTGCATTTGGAAGAGTTGAAGAGTGGCTGGAAGTTCTGGGAAAGAGGAGAAGTGAAGAACTTTTGAAGTTGGAAGGAGATCAAACTCTCTGGAAGTGATTCAAGGAAGTCTTCAAGAGGTAAGGGGAGCTAGATATTTTGTGTGATTAATTGTATGTGCTTTGTATGATGTAAATCTGGGTAAAATCTGGGAAGAAAGGGTTGAATTTGATGTTTCTGGAAATCTGCAATTCTGCAGAAATTCTGCAGAACCGTTCGTTCAATTTGGTTTCAAATTGGACGTTCGTCCCAAAATGGCTTAGCCAAATTTGTGAACGTTCGTTTATTTGCTGAACGTTCGTCCAAATAGACAAATTTGTGAACGTTCGTTATTTTTCTGAACGTTCGTCCTAGTAAGGTAGGACGTTCGTTCAATATGTTCGGTAGTCGTTGGAGAGCGTTCGTTTGGGGAAGCTCGTTCAAAGTTGGTGAAAATGAACAGTGGACGTTCGTCCCATTCGCTATGCGCGTCCGTCCTTAAATCCAAGTGTTCGGCATTGAGCGATTCGTTCTGTATGTGTGAACGTTCGTCCGCAAAAGCTCGTCGCGCGTTCGTCCAAGTTCCTGAACGTTCGGCCTGTTAGGAGTTCGGCCTGTTGTTGAGCTGAGCGTTCGTCCAAGGAAGCGGCCTGCTGAGCGTTCGTCCAATCGGCTTGCTAAGCGTTCGTCCAAAGAAGTATTCGGCCTGAGCGTTCGTCCAGACGCCTAAGAACGTTCGTCCAGATATTGAACGTTCGTCCAAGTTGCGCGTTCGGTCTCATGCTGTTAGGAGTTCGTTAGCGTTCGTTCTTGTTGAGTTTTAGTGATACTAGCGTTCGTTCTTAGTAGATTTTGTTTCTGTATGTATAAATAGTAAGCGTTCGGTTTTGTCAAGGTTTGATCTTTGAGCGCTCGTTCAGTATTGAATTTGGTGTTCGGTAGTTGAGCGTTCGGCCTAAGTAATTGATCTTGAGCGTTCGGCCTTAGTTTGTGAGCGTTCGGCCATAGTTTGTGAGCGTTCGGTATTATTTAAATTCTGAATGTAGCGTTCGTCCTCGGCCTGAGCGTTCGTCTTAAGAAGTGGTGTGTTGAGCGTTCGTTCAAGGTGATTAGCGTTCGTCAATTTGGTATTTCGCGTTCGTTCATTTGAAAATTAGCGTTCGTCCTTTTGGCTCAATAGCGTTCGTCCAATTAGGATAATGACGTTCGTCAGGAACGCTCGGAAGATGGCATTTGGTGAATAGTATTCAGTCCAATGATGGTCCGTTAAATAGTGTTCGACTATAAGTTCCCTTGCTTTTCGGATGGATTAAATGTGCAAATATTTAGAATGAATATTCTGATGTAATTTATGTGAAAATATGTGAATGTATGAAATATGTTGGATTTGTTGTGATAATATGGTGGTATCTGAATATTCATAATTGTGGTTAAGTTTCAAAGTAACAATATGATTCATGGACGTAATTCCATGATCCTCAAGGAGAGGATACATGGTGGTGTTTTGGGGTTGTATAGAATGATTACATGGTAGCTCAGTTTTGGGGGTCATCCTGAAGCTCCAATGGTCTTTCTTCTCATGTAGAGAGGATTGAACCATGTGGTGAGGAGTAGCAGGAGGTCCTAGTCTTGGGTGCTTCCACATGACCCAAGGTGAGTGATAACGGATTAACCTCGTGATTGTGGCCAGGCGGTAGTGCCTAAAGTTCCATCAGGCGGTAGTGCCTAATGTTCCACCAGGCGGTAGTGCCTAATGTTCCACCAGGCGGGAGTGCCTAATGTTCCACCAGGCGGTAGTGCCTAATGTTCCACCAGGCGGGAGTGCCTAATGTTCCACCAGGCGGGAGTGCCTAATGTTCCACCAGGCGGTAGTGCCTAATGTTCCACAAGGCGGTAGTGCCAGGGCGGGAGTGCCCAAATTTCATAAAGCCACCACGAGTGCAAGACCCGCCATAGCTCGGTAATCATTCTAGTCCGGACGAGTCGGTATATAAAGGAACAAGTCAGGGTATAAAGTAACAAGTCTTGTGATGTCAGTTTACCATGTTTGGATGAATGTTTACATGTCATGGGAGTGTGTGAATATGGATCAATGAGTATGCTTTAATTGTTATTTTATATGAACCTATGAATGATTTCATGAATTAATTGTGCTAGGAGATAACATGTTTTTATATCTAGCTCACCCTTGCATTGTTTGTGTTGTGTGCCAATTTGGATATGTTATTCGGCGATGATCATCCACTTGGATGGGAGCAGATGGCGGGGAGGATACCTTGGGAGCAGCTCATGATGGAGACGGCAGTGCTGCAACCTAGCATTACTAATTCTTATTTCGTGGACTCGTTTAATTACATTTGCGTGTATTTTAAGTTTTAAATTTTCCGTAATTTCCATGGGAGATTCCAATAATCGTATTGTCAAATTCCGCACTATTCTGAGGATGACTGTAATCCTTAAATTACTCTTGACTGCTTTCCTATATTATGCATGATGACGTCTTTATTATATATGAATGATGTATATAATTGGGATGTCACATTTATGGTATCAGAGCAGTTTCTGTCCTTGAGGATCCTGTAGGGTATGTGTGTGCCGTGCTTGTGCTTTGTACTCTTAGCCTTGTGGGATGGTTGTCCTTGTTTCCTTGGGTTGGACTAATGGTGTTTCCTCTGTATGAGCAGAAAATGGCATCTAGATCACCTTCTCCTCCTCCTTATCAACCGGAGCCCTATGAGAACACCACAAGACTTGAGGCTGTACTTGAGGCTATGCAACTTCAGAATACTGCATTGGTGGGACAAATCACCATCGCTCTTCAAAACTTAGAAGCTGCAAGAGTATCAGCTGAGGACACTCAGAAGTTCCTCATGGAAATGATGGCTAATGGAAGACCTTCTCCTGGTGCTTCTTCCTCTGTTGCCGTTCCAGTTCAGGAGTGGAGTTTGGAGAGTTTTCTCCAACATCATCCCGACAGGTTTACTGGCAAGTGCAGTCCGGATGAGGCCGATCATTGGTTCCAAGATATGGAGCGAATTTATGAAGCCAAAGGGTGTTCGGATGAGAAGAAGCTGGCCTACACCCAGTACTTGCTGACAGGAGAAGCTGGACATTGGTGGAACAGTGTGAAAGCTATCTTGGAGAGGAACGGGACCCCTATCACTTGGGAGTTGTTCAAAACTAAATTCTACATTGAATATTTCCCAGATAGTGTCAGGTTTGCTAAAGAGGTAGAGTTTCTAGAGTTGACTCAGGGCAACAGATCAGTATCGGAGTATGCAAATCGTTTTAAACACCTGCTTCGCTTCAACACCATGTCAATAAATGAAGAATGGCAGTGTCGCAAGTTTGAGAATGGCTTGAGGAAGGATATAAAGTTACTGTTGAAAGGATTGCGCATCAGAGAATTCTCCACATTGGTAGAGATGGCCCGTGATATGGAAAAGACTAAGGGAGAACCAGAAGGACCTCAGAGACAACCAAGCCAACCACTTAGGGTTGGTGGACCTGTGATATCCCGGGGAGACTCCAGTTCTAGAAGGACCCCTTTCTCTAGACCTTCTTCCTTCAGGTCCAGGAGTTCATCCTCGCAGTCATCGGGGCAATCCAGGTTTGCCAATTCCGTTAGATGCTTCAAGTGTGGTGGACCACACCTCCAGATGTCTTGCCCTCAGTTAGAAGGGTACAGGAGGTGTAATATCTGCAGGCAAGAGGGACACTATGCCAGAGACTGTCCTACTACTAGGAGGGCAGGACCACAACCACGCCAGGCTGACGGATCTATTCAGAGGAGTGGACACAGACCTCAGGCAACCGGGAAAGTCTATGCGTTGACTGGGGCTGAGGCAACCCGTGCAGGTAATTTAATTGTCAGCAGTTGTTTGTTATTTGGAGCTTCGTGTGTGACGTTGTTTGACTCGGGGGCGACACATTCTTTTGTGTCTAAGGCTTGTGTGGAGAGGCTTGGTTTAGTTGTCAGAGAGCTTCCGTGTGATCTGGTGGTGTCTACACCAGCAGCTGGGTTAGTTAGAACATCTAATGTGTGCTCCAGATGTCCTATCGAGGTAGAGGGGCGCAGTTTCAGAGTGAACCTTATTTGCTTACCTCTGCAGGGGCTAGAGGTAATTCTGGGAATGGATTGGTTAGCAGCCAATCGTATTCTTTTAGATTGCAGTGGTAAGAAGTTAATATTTCCCAAAGAAGATGAAGACTTGTCGTTATCGCTCGGCGCATTGAAGCAAGACATCTTCGAGGGTGCCAGTTGTTTCCTAATCATGTTCCATAAGGATGGGACTCCCAATGTAAACTTTTCAGCTCTTGTGAACCAGAGTGTAGACCTTCTGGTTGTGAATGACTTCATGGATGTTTTCCCTGAAGAAGTTCCTGGTTTACCTCCTCCGCGAGAAGTGGAGTTCTCTATTGATCTGGTTGCGGGAGCAGGACCAGTATCCATGGCTCCTTATCGGATGGCTCCAGCTGAGCTGGCTGAGTTGAAGAAGCAGATTGAAGAGTTGTTAGAGAAACAGTTTATCCGGCCAAGTGCTTCGCCGTGTGGTGCGCCAGTGCTGCTAGTAAAGAAGAAGGATGGTAGCTCAAGGTTGTGCGTTGACTATCGACAGTTGAATAAGTTGACGATCAAGAACAAGTATCCATTGCCAAGGATTGATGATCTGATGGATCAATTACATGGAGCTACAGTATTTTCCAAGATTGATTTGAGGTCGGGTTACCATCAAATTTTAGTAAAGGCCGATGATGTGCAGAAGACGGCATTCAGGTCCAGGTATGGCCACTATGAGTATGTAGTTATGCCTTTTGGTGTGACTAATGCTCCAGCCATCTTCATGGACTATATGAATCGAATTTTTAGACCCTTCTTGGACAAGTTTGTGGTGGTGTTTATAGATGACATACTTGTCTATTCTAAAACTCGGGAAGAACATGAAGATCACCTTAGGGCAGTACTTGAAGTGCTGAGAGAAAGAAGATTGTATGCCAAGCTGTCCAAGTGTGAGTTTTGGATGAAAGAAGTTCCTTTTCTTGGGCATGTGATTTCAGCTGGAGGAATTGCTGTTGATCCCACTAAGGTGCAAGCAGTACTTCAGTGGGAGAGACCTAAGACTGTTACAGAAGTCAGGAGCTTTGTGGGTCTAGCGGGCTACTATCGGCGTTTTATTGAAAGCTTTTCACGGATTGTGGCGCCGTTGACACAACTGACTAGGAAAGATCAACCTTTTGTTTGGACAGACCGTTGTGAGACTAGCTTCCAAGAGCTAAAGAACAGGTTGACTAGTGCACCAGTTTTGGTTATCCCTGACACGGGTAAACCTTTTGAAGTTTTTTGTGATGCCTCTCATCAGGGATTAGGATGTGTACTGATGCAGGAGAAGAAGGTAGTGGCGTATGCATCAAGACAACTCAAAGTTCATGAGAAGAATTACCCCACTCATGACTTGGAGTTAGCGGCTGTGGTATTTGCTTTGAAGATTTGGAGACACTATCTGTATGGCGCGCAGTTTCAGGTGTTCAGTGATCATAAGAGTTTGAAATACCTCTTTGATCAGAAGGAGCTTAATATGAGGCAAAGGCGATGGATGGAGTTTCTTAAAGATTATGACTTTGATCTCCTTTATCACCCTGGGAAGGCAAATGTGGTGGCGGATGCTTTGAGCAGGAAGTCAGTTTATATTTCAGCCTTAATGGTCAGAGAGCTTGAGTTGGTAGAAAGCTTCAGAAATTTGAGGTTACAAGTAGAATTTGAAACCGACATCATCAGATGCAGTAATTTGGTGGTGTCCAATGACTTATTGAAGCGTATTAAAGAAGAGCAGTCGAAGGATGTTGAGCTCCAAACGTCATCCAGTTTGATTGGGACTGAACAAGGAAAAGATTTTGCATTGGGGGCTGATGGTATCTTAAGGTTCAAGGGCAGAGTATGTATCCCTAACAATTCAGAAATGAAGAGGTTAATCCTTGAGGAGGGTCATAAAAGCCGTTTTAGCATGCATCTTGGCATGACTAAAATGTATCAAGACCTCAAGGAGTCTTTTTGGTGGTCTGGTATGAAGAGAGATGTAGCTGAGTTTGTTGCCTCTTGTTTAACATGTCAAAAGGCTAAGATAGAGCATCAGAGACCGGGAGGTTTGTTGCAACCATTAGAAATTCCAGAATGGAAATGGGATAGCATCGCTATGGACTTTGTTACCCATTTGCCACGCACTGTCCGAAGACATGATGCAATATGGGTAATAGTGGACCGATTGACCAAGAGTGCCCACTTCTTGGCAATTGATTTGAGAATGTCTATGGCGAGATTGGCGCAATTGTATGTTAAGGAGATAGTAAGGTTGCATGGAGTGCCTTCAAGTATCGTATCAGACAGAGACCCGAGGTTCACATCCAGGTTTTGGCAAACCCTTCAGAGTGAGATGGGAAGCAGACTTCAGATGAGCTCAGCTTATCATCCCCAAACAGATGGACAGTCTGAGCGGACGATCCAATCGCTTGAAGATTTGCTGAGGACTTGTATTTTGGATCACCTAGGGGTATGGGATGAGATATTGCCACTGGTTGAGTTCACTTACAACAACAGCTACCAGGCTAGTATCGGCATGGCACCATTTGAAGCGTTATATGGGAGACGCTGCAGAACACCTCTCTGCTGGTTTCAGGATGGAGAAGCAATTTTGACAGGACCAGAAATAGTTCAGCAGACTACAGAGAAGGTAAAACTTATACAAGAAAGGATGCGAGCATCTCAGAATAGGCAGAAGTCCTATGCTGATCGGAGGCGCCGACCGTTAGAATTTGCAGTTGGGGATCATGTGTTCCTCCGAGTGACTCCTACTACTGGTGTAGGAAGAGCTATTCGTGCTAGGAAACTGTCTCCTAGATATCTTGGTCCTTACCAGATCCTACGACGTATAGGACCAGTAGCATATGAGATGGCTATGCCACCTCAGTTAGCAAACTTGCATCCAGTATTCCATGTATCTCAACTGAGAAAATACATGTCTGATCCTTCTCATGTGCTTGAAGTTGACGATGTGCAAGTCAGAGCAGATTTGTCAATTGAGGTGCAACCAATAAGAATTGAGGAGAGTCAAAACAAGCAACTTAGAGGAAGAACTGTTAGACTTGTAAAAGTTATCTGGAACAGTGAAATGGGCGACTGTCACGCCCCATTAATTATTCTGCTTAGTCACCTCCCTGCTTCCATTAATACGTGTGACACGTGTTCTGTGCCATTAAAGAAGCACCACGCCCTCACTCTGCATGCCACCGCCAGGTGTCAAATTGGAAGGTTCTGAGTTTGATAGTGGAAGCCAAGTGGCAGCGCAGGAGAGAATGTCCTTTTTGACTTGGGAAGAGAAACTAATTTTCTGAAACACTCTTCCCTTCTCTGCGTGCTCTTTCATCTTCCTCAGAAAACCAAACCCTCATTTTTCTCCTCCTTCTCTCTAGAACTCTCCGTCTTCCCTCTTCTGCAACTCACCCTCCTTTTCTCCGTTCACGTTTCAGCACCGTGAGAATCAGCACTGCACCGTGAGCTTTCCATCAAACCGATTGGTTTTGGATTCTGAAACGGGTAAGTTTCACGTCCTCAACCACTCTTCATTTTCCACATGCAAGCTCGTTTTAAATCTGCATGCACCTTCTCTGAACCAGTATTGGTTTTCTGAATTTTTAGTTGAAGAGTTTTTGGGTTTTTGAACGAAAAAGGGTAGAAGAGTTGATACTGGGATCTGGTTTTCTTTAAGAACGAAAGCACGTTTCCAATCCAGGTAAGGGAAGCTTATTGGTTTAATTCATGTGATGCCTGTACTGCATGCGCGTTATGTGATGTTTGAAAGTATGATTTCTGATATTTGACTTTTGAGTATATGAATATGATGCTGAAATGATATGTGAAAGTGTTGCATGTATGTACTGGGAACTATACGTTTGTGTGTATGAATGTTCTGTAAATTGTATGTAATGTGACCCTGAAAATTGATGCTGGTATATGATGTTGATTCAAAGATTGAGAAGTTTAGAGTATACTGTGATATGATTAATTGAATGAATGTAAGTTATAACTGGAAAATGAGTTACTGTAAAAGAGGATTTTTATATGAAAAGTGCATGAAATTGAACGTTCGTTATCGATACGGTCATTGACCGTTCGGTATTAGCAGTAAATTCTTGACGTAGTCGGACCCTTTCATTTGGAAAGGACTCCCTTTGAGGACGAACGCCCTCTTAAATAGCTTTACGTTTGAGCACTTGGCCAATGTACTCTTTATGAGTGTTGCGTGAGATTTGAGAAGCTTGATAACCTCCTTTTGAACACTTAGTCAAATTGCAAGACATGAATTTTAAACATCTTAACTTATAGAAATCCCAAACTTCTGAAATTTTGAATCAATGGAAATTCCCTATCTAAAAGCGTATGTCCTGAAGTGGAGCTCGGTCTTAGACCGAACGCTCGTCCTAAACAGTGTAAATGATAAGTAGCGCTCGGTCTGATACCGAACGCTCGTCCAAATGCGTGTGTGATAAAGAACGCTCGGTCATATACCGAACGTTCGTTCAGTCTCTCAATTATTAGCGAAAGGTAATAGCGTTCGTCCCAAATTTGAAATAGCGTTCGTCCATAATTTAAATAGCGTTCGTCCAAAAGTTCTATTGACGTTCGTCCAAATGTTCTCAGTGACGTTCGTCCAAAATTCATCAAAAGTCTTTTCGCGCTCGTCATTGACTGGCGGTTATCTCTTGAATTACATTGTGTTCGGATTCTTTATTTAAACAATTTGTGATACATCTATCCATTTGATTCATTCCAGAGTTATTGAATTTGGATTTTTCTAAGTAAATTATAAATCATTCTAGATTCAGTTCATCTAACTGATTCAAGTTCGTGAACGAGCCTATTGATATTACATTAACGTTCGTCCTCTATTACAAAGGGGGCTGGACGTTCGTTCTTTTATGGAAGTAAAACTAAGAATGAAAGTGTGAATAAGATGAAAGGTTATTATGTGCGAACACCATGAGAATTGAAATTGTGATTGTTGGATTTGAACGAGCGTTCCAGGGTGGAACGACTCTTGAATGGAATTTGAGATTTGTAAGTATGAACGTGGTAAGCTTAGATGGTGGTTCATCCTGATATTCCGTGAATGCTCGTTCTCAAGTAGAGATGAGTATGTCATGCGTGGGAATGGCAGGAGGTCTAGTCCATAACTGTAACTTGGACAGAAAAGACTAACCTCAGGTGGCTAACTGATGAGTATTCCAGTCACTCACCTGGGTGCACGGACACCTTAGCTACACAGGATTCATACATGTCCGGACGGTCTGTCTAGTATCAGGAATTTGTTTGAGTTAATGTATGAATTGGATGCATGTGTGGTGAATTATTTGTTAATGTATATGATGTGTATAAACTGTATGTTGACTTGAATTAAATTCAATAAGCTTACCCTTGCATTTCCATTGTGTTGTATTGTATATGTATATCCGTCTTGTCAAATGCAATGATCATCCGTTGTGGATGTGAGCAGATGGTGGGGCGTCCCTTGAGCAAATGCTGGAAGAAGAAAATTTGGATGAAGCCAACTTGGTTGAAGTTGAAGTGAAGGCCGAGCAGTGAATGTGTTCGGTTTTTTTTAGTTATTGTAATTAGTTTAATAGGATCAGAGTGACTGTGAGTGAGCGCTCTTTTGATTATGTGTATAGTTAGACGTTCGGTAATGGTTTTGAAAACCGTTCGTCCTTATTCTTTTGTAAGCGCTCGTATATTAATCTATATGAAAGGCCGTTCGGCCATTTTTGCTCACTGCTTACTGTATTATTAAACTGTTTTGCCATATTGATTAATGTGATTATTCTAAGTATATAGTTGATGACTGTATATTTCCGGGATGTTACATTATTGGTATCAGAGCAGTTTTGTTCTCTTAAGGACGCTGTAGGTTATGAGTGCATTGCATTTTGCTGTGTGCTTTTTTAATGTTTAATGAGTTACTGTTTTAACTCTTAGACATGACTAACGTTCGTTTTCTCTGATCCAGAAAACGATGGCGCCTAGATTACCTCCTCCCCCACAACCAAACGAGTCTGATGCACCTAATCACACTAGGTTGTTGGAGACAGTGATTGAGAGGCTGCAACAGCAAAATACTACCCTCATGGAGCAGAACGCTGCTGCTCTACAGAGTTTGGAGGCCGCACGCGCCAACTCTGAAGCCACTCAAAGACAATTGATGGAATTAATTGCCGCCACCAGAGGCACGCCAGGAGCGTCCTCTTCCAATGCTGTTCATCATACTGAATGGAGTTTAGAGAGCTTTCTTCAACACCATCCGGCCAAGTTTAGTGGGAAGGGCCTTCCGGATGAGGCAGACCAGTGGCTGCAGGATATGGAACGAATTTACAATGCTAAAAGATGTCCAGATGAGAATCGCTTGGCTTTCACGGAGTATTTGCTTACTGGAGAAGCAAGCCACTGGTGGGCGAGCGCTAAGGCTATACTGACGGACGCTCAACGTCCTATTACCTGGGAAGTGTTCAGAGGGAAGTTCTATGAAGAATACTTTCCAGATAGCGTTCGTTTTGCTAAAGAGGTGGAATTTCTTCAACTGGTACAGGGAGGGATGTCGGTTTCAGAATATACAAACAAGTTCAAACATCTAGTGAGGTTCTATACAATGGCTACTAGTGAAGAGTGGCAGTGTAGGAAGTTTGAAAACGGGCTGAGAAGTGATCTCAAGGTGTTGATCTCTAGCTTGTGCATTCGGACGTTTCCAGCCATGGTGGAGAGGGCTAAAGTATTAGAGAAAAATATGGCTGAGGCGGAACAACAGAAGAAGCAACAAGTATCAAGAGGACCAGTTCTGACAAGGACCAATTTGAATCGTAACAGGACCCCGTACGCTCGTCCAGCTCAGTCAAGTGGTTCACAAGCTATGGTAGTTGCTGGACAGTCAAACCAACAGGGGCCGGTTAGATGTTTTCAGTGTGGAGGACCTCATTTCAGATCATCATGCCCGCAATTGGTTGGAGGAAAGTATTGTAATCGGTGTAGAAGAACTGGACATCTAGAGAGTGAATGCAATATGGGTGGACGTGCAGTGATGAGGCCACCCAACACTGGAAGAAATCAGACTAGAGGTGGTGGACGAGCCCAAGCTGTTGGGCGTGTTTATGCGATCACTGGTGCAGAAGCAGCGAGCTCAGGTACGCTCGTCACTGGCACATGCTTGCTGTATGGAATAAATTGTTGTGTGTTGTTTGACTCGGGGGCGACACACTCCTTCATCTCGAAGGCGTGCGTTGATAAGTTGGGGATAGTGGAGAGCGAGATGCAGTTTGATTTGGTGGTGTCTACACCAGCTGCTGGTGAGGTGAGAACGTCTACCGTATGTGTTAGATGTCCTCTTGAGATTGAAGGGCGTAGGTATAAGGTGAACCTCATATGTTTGCCTCTCAAGGACTTAGAAGTGATTCTGGGGATGGATTGGCTTACTACCAATCACATACTCATTGATTGTGGAGCAAAGGAATTGATTTTTCCTGAAGAATATGAAGAGAAGTTGGGTGTGACACTCGGCCAGTGGAAAGAAGATATAATGGAAGGAGCCAGTTGCTTTTTGATCATGACTCACGTGGATAATGAATCTGAAGGTTCTGAACGAACGCATTCTAAGTGGAGAGAAGCACGTTCAGTAGTAGATGAATTTCTAGATGTTTTCCCTGATGAGGTGCCTGGATTGCCACCCGTTCGTGAAGTGGAGTTTACCATTGATCTGGTAACAACCGCAGCTCCCATATCCGTTCAACCATATAGAATGGCGCCTGCTGAATTGGTTGAGCTTAAAAAGCAAATTGAAGAATTGATGGACAAGAGGTTCATCCGTCCAAGCGTGTCCCCTTGGGGAGCGCCAGTGTTGTTGGTAAAGAAGAAGGATGGCAGCTCTCGGCTTTGTATTGATTATCGTCAATTGAATAAGCTGACCATCAAGAACAAATACCCACTACCTCGCATTGACGACTTGCTGGATCAATTGCATGGAGCGAGCGTTTTCTCAAAGATAGATTTGAGATCGGGCTATCACCAAATTCGTGTTAAGGAAGGAGACATCCAGAAGACAGCCTTCCGTTCACGTTACGGACACTATGAGTACGTGGTAATGCCGTTCGGTGTGACGAACGCTCCAGCAGTCTTCATGGACTACATGAACCGCATCTTCAGGCCATATTTAGACAAGTTTGTAGTGGTGTTCATTGATGATATTCTCATCTACTCTAAGAGCTGTGAAGAACATGAAGAGCACTTGAGATTGGTACTTGGAGTGTTGAGAGAAAAAGAGCTGTATGCTAAGTTGTCTAAATGTGAATTCTGGATGAAGGAGGTACAGTTCTTGGGTCATGTGGTGTCCGCGGGTGGAATCTCAGTTGATCCGGCTAAGGTACGAGCAGTTTTAGAATGGGAAAGCCCACGTTCGGTCACGGAAGTGAGGAGCTTTGTTGGATTGGCGGGTTACTACAGGCGTTTCATAGAAGGATTTTCTAAGATAGTAGGCCCGTTAACACAGCTGACCAGGAAGGATCATCCATTTGCCTGGACCGATAAGTGTGAATCCAGTTTTCAAGAGTTGAAGAATAAGTTGACGAACGCTCCAGTTCTAGTGATTCCTGACACTGCCAAACCATTTGAGGTTTACTGTGATGCATCTCACCAAGGTTTGGGGTGCGTTCTCATGCAAGAGAAGAAGGCAGTGGCGTATGCCTCTCGGCAGTTGAAGATACATGAGAGGAATTATCCAACCCATGATTTAGAACTGGCAGCAGTAGTCTTTGCCTTGAAGATTTGGAGGCATTACTTGTATGGATCCGTTTTCCAAGTCTTCAGTGATCATAAGAGTCTCAAGTATCTCTTTGATCAAAAAGAGTTGAATATGAGGCAAAGAAGGTGGCTGGAATTTCTTAAGGATTATGACTTTGAGTTGCTTTATCACCCTGGTAAAGCGAACGTTGTGGCGGATGCTCTAAGTAGGAAGGCGGTTCATGTCTCGGCAATGATGGTTAAAGAGCTAAGTTTGGTGGAGAGTTTCCGAGACCTGAGGTTGCAGTTCGAGTTGGAGCCGAACAGTATTAAATGCTGCACCTTAAGGATATCAAGTGATGTGTTCGACCGAATCTGGAGGAAACAGCGAGAGGACGAGGAATTGGTGAAGATTTTTAGTGCGCTCGGTACAGATCAAACCAAGCATTTTAACGCTGGAACGGACGGCATGTTACGTTACAGGGGACGTACGTGCATTCCCAATGATGGCGAGCTGAAGAGAATTATTTTAGAAGAAGGTCATCACAGCCGTCTTAGCATGCATCCAGGCATGACTAAGATGTATCAAGATCTCAGGAAGTCGTTCTGGTGGCCAGGGATGAAGAGTGACGTTTCACGTTTTGTGGCATCATGCCTAACTTGCCAACGTGCCAAAGCTGAATATCAAAGACCGGGCGGCCTACTGCAACCTTTGGAGATTCCAGAATGGAAGTGGGACAGCATCTCAATGGATTTCGTGACACACTTGCCTCGCACATTCAAGAATCACGATTCCATTTGGGTGATAGTGGATCGCTTAACAAAGAGTGCTCACTTCCTACCAGTTAACCTGAAGATGTCTTTGACTAACTTGGCAAAGCTCTACATTAAAGAGATCGTTCGTCTACATGGAGTGCCATCCAGCATCATCTCTGACCGAGACACAAGGTTCACCTCTCGGTTTTGGCAGTCTTTGCAAAATGAACTTGGCAGCAAACTCCAAATGAGTTCAGCATACCACCCTCAAACGGACGGTCAATCCGAGAGAACGATCCAGACGTTAGAGGACTTGTTGAGGACATGCGTACTTGATCACATGGGCGTTTGGGATGAAGTCTTGCCTTTAGTTGAGTTCACCTACAACAACAGTTTCCAGTCAAGCATTGGAATGGCTCCCTTTGAAGCGCTTTACGGACGCAAATGCCGCACACCTCTTTGCTGGTTCCAAGAAGGAGAGAACATATTAACAGGACCGGAGCTTGTTCAACAAACAACTGAGAAGGTGAAATTAATTCAAGACAGATTGAGGACGTCCAGAAGCAGGCAGAAATCATACGCAGATAAGAGGAGACGACCTTTGGAGTTCAAAGCTGGTGATCACGTTTTCTTGAGGCTGCATCCAACTACTGGAGTAGGAAGAGCATTGAGATCAAAGAAATTATCTCCCAAGTTCGTAGGGCCGTACCAGATCACAAGGAAGATTGGACCAGTTGCATACGAGATGGCTTTACCTCCACAGTTGTCCAACCTTCATCCAGTGTTTCACGTCTCGCAACTTCGGAAGTACGTAGCTGATCCCTCGCACATATTGGAGCTGGAAAACATTCAACTTCGCCAAGATCGAACGTTTGAAATGAAGCCAATTCGCATTGAAGACGAACGCACCAGGCTATACAAAGGGAAGGATGTCGTTTGGTGAAAGTGTTGTGGGACGACAAAACTGGTGATTCTACTTGGGAAGTTGAGGATGCCATGAAGGACCTATACCCTCATCTATTCCCTGGTAAGTCTTCCATTTTCGAGGACGAAAATTTTTTAGTTAGGGGGATTGTCACGCCCCATTAATTATTCTGCTTAGTCACCTCCCTGCTTCCATTAATACGTGTGACACGTGTTCTGTGCCATTAAAGAAGCACACGCCCTCACTCTGCATGCCACCGCCAGGTGTCAAATTGGAAGGTTCTGAGTTTGATAGTGGAAGCCAAGTGGCAGCGCAGGAGAGAATGTCCGTTTGACTTGGGAAGAGAAACTAATTTTCTGAAACACTCTTCCCTTCTCTGCGTGCTCTTTCATCTTCCTCAGAAAACCAAACCCTCATTTTTCTCCTCCTTCTCTCTAGAACTCTCCGTCTTCCCTCTTCTGCAACTCACCCTCCTTTTCTCCGTTCACGTTTCAGCACCGTGAGAATCAGCACTGCACCGTGAGCTTTCCATCAAACCGATTGGTTTTGGATTCTGAAACGGGTAAGTTTCACGTCCTCAACCACTCTTCATTTTCCACATGCAAGCTCGTTTTAAATCTGCATGCACCTTCTCTGAACCAGTATTGGTTTTCTGAATTTTTAGTTGAAGAGTTTTTGGGTTTTGAACGAAAAAGGGTAGAAGAGTTGATACTGGGATCTGGTTTTCTTTTAAAGAACGAAAGCACGTTTCCAATCCAGGTAAGGGAAGCTTATTGGTTTAATTCATGTGATGCCTGTACTGCATGCGCGTTATGTGATGTTTGAAAGTATGATTTCTGATATTTGACTTTTGAGTATATGAATATGATGCTGAAATGATATGTGAAAGTGTTGCATGTATGTACTGGGAACTATACGTTTGTGTGTATGAATGTTCTGTAAATTGTATGTAATGTGACCCTGAAAATTGATGCTGGTATATGATGTTGATTCAAAGATTGAGAAGTTTAGAGTATACTGTGATATGATTAATTGAATGAATGTAAGTTATAACTGGAAAATGAGTTACTGTAAAAGAGGATTTTTATATGAAAAGTGCATGAAATTGAACGTTCGTTATCGATACGGTCATTGACCGTTCGGTATTAGCAGTAAATTCTTGACGTAGTCGGACCCTTTCATTTGGAAAGGACTCCCTTTGAGGACGAACGCCCTCTTAAATAGCTTTACGTTTGAGCACTTGGCCAAATGTACTCTTTATGAGTGTTGCGTGAGATTTGAGAAGCTTGATAACCTCCTTTTGAACACTTAGTCAAATTGCAAGACATGAATTTTAAACATCTTAACTTATAGAAATCCCAAACTTCTGAAATTTTGAATCAATGGAAATTCCCTATCTAAAAGCGTATGTCCTGAAGTGGAGCTCGGTCTTAGACCGAACGCTCGTCCTAAACAGTGTAAATGATAAGTAGCGCTCGGTCTGATACCGAACGCTCGTCCAAATGCGTGTGTGATAAAGAACGCTCGGTCATATACCGAACGTTCGTTCAGTCTCTCAATTATTAGCGAAAGGTAATAGCGTTCGTCCCAAATTTGAAATAGCGTTCGTCCATAATTTAAATAGCGTTCGTCCAAAAGTTCTATTGACGTTCGTCCAAATGTTCTCAGTGACGTTCGTCCAAAATTCATCAAAAGTCTATTTTCGCGCTCGTCATTGACTGGCGGTTATCTCTTGAATTACATTGTGTTCAGATTCTTTATTTAAACAATTTGTGATACATCTATCCATTTGATTCATTCCAGAGTTATTGAATTTGGATTTTTCTAAGTAAATTATAAATCATTCTAGATTCAGTTCATCTAACTGATTCAAGTTCGTGAACGAGCCTATTGATATTACATTAACGTTCGTCCTCTATTACAAAGGGGGCTGGACGTTCGTTCTTTTATGAAAGTAAAACTAAGAATGAAAGTGTGAATAAGATGAAAGGTTATTATGTGCGAACACCATGAGAATTGAAATTGTGATTGTTGGATTTGAACGAGCGTTCCAGGGTGGAACGACTCTTGAATGGAATTTGAGATTTGTAAGTATGAACGTGGTAAGCTTAGATGGTGGTTCATCCTGATATTCCGTGAATGCTCGTTCTCAAGTAGAGATGAGTATGTCATGCGTGGGAATGGCAGGAGGTCTAGTCCATAACTGTAACTTGGACAGAAAAGACTAACCTCAGGTGGCTAACTGATGAGTATTCCAGTCACTCACCTGGGTGCACGGACACCTTAGCTACACAGGATTCATACATGTCCGGACGGTCTGTCTAGTATCAGGAATTTGTTTGAGTTAATGTATGAATTGGATGCATGTGTGGTGAATTATTTGTTAATGTATATGATGTGTATAAACTGTATGTTGACTTGAATTAAATTCAATAAGCTTACCCTTGCATTTCCATTGTGTTGTATTGTATATGTATATCCGTCTTGTCAAATGCAATGATCATCCGTTGTGGATGTGAGCAGATGGTGGGGCGTCCCTTGAGCAAATGCTGGAAGAAGAAAATTTGGATGAAGCCAACTTGGTTGAAGTTGAAGTGAAGGCCGAGCAGTGAATGTGTTCGGTTTTTTTTAGTTATTGTGATTAGTTTAATAGGATCAGAGTGACTGTGAGTGAGCGCTCTTTTGATTATGTGTATAGTTAGACGTTCGGTAATGGTTTTGAAAACCGTTCGTCCTTATTCTTTTGTAAACGCTCGTATATTAATCTATATGAAAGGCCGTTCGGCCATTTTTGCTCACTGCTTACTGTGTTATTAAACTGTTTTGCCATATTGATTAATGTGATTATTCTAAGTATATAGTTGATGACTGTATATTTCCGGGATGTTACAGCGACTCTACGTGGGAACTAGAGGAAGAGATGAGAGAAACTTATCCCCACTTGTTTCAATAAGACAAATTTTCGAGGACGAAAATTTTTGTTGTTGGGGAGAATGTAAGGAATCGTAAATAATAATAATAATAATAATAATAAAAAAAAAAAAAAAAAAAAAAAAAAAAAAGAAGAGAGAACGGGAAGGAAGGAACGTGCGCTGCCACAAAGGGACAGTGAACGTTGATTCCCCTTTGAAAACAAAACAACAACGGGGGAAAGGGGGAAGGAAGGAACGTTGGCCACAAGGAGACAGCCAACGTTGCTTCCCCATTCAAAAACAAGAAAAGGAAAGAGAAGAAGAGGGGAAGACGGAAGAGTTTGGGAAGTTAAAAAGAAGCTTTGGAGTTCTGCCGGGAGGGAAAATTCTGACTGCCAAATTTGAGAGGGGAGAAGTGGGAGCTGCTGTTGAAGCTGCAAGGAGGCTTTGGTGGTGCATTTGGAAGAGTTGAAGAGTGGCTGGAAGTTCTGGGAAAGAGGAGAAGTGAAGAACTTTTGAAGTTGGAAGGAGATCAAACTCTCTGGAAGTGATTCAAGGAAGTCTTCAAGAGGTAAGGGGAGCTAGATATTTTGTGTGATTAATTGTATGTGCTTTGTATGATGTAAATCTGGGTAAAATCTGGGAAGAAAGGGTTGAATTTGATGTTTCTGGAAATCTGCAATTCTGCAGAAATTCTGCAGAACCGTTCGTTCAATTTGGTTTCAAATTGGACGTTCGTCCCAAAATGGCTTAGCCAAATTTGTGAACGTTCGTTTATTTGCTGAACGTTCGTCCAAATAGACAAATTTGTGAACGTTCGTTATTTTTCTGAACGTTCGTCCTAGTAAGGTAGGACGTTCGTTCAATATGTTCGGTAGTCGTTGGAGAGCGTTCGTTTGGGGAAGCTCGTTCAAAGTTGGTGAAAATGAACAGTGGACGTTCGTCCCATTCGCTATGCGCGTCCGTCCTTAAATCCAAGTGTTCGGCATTGAGCGATTCGTTCTGTATGTGTGAACGTTCGTCCGCAAAAGCTCGTCGCGCGTTCGTCCAAGTTCCTGAACGTTCGGCCTGTTAGGAGTTCGGCCTGTTGTTGAGCTGAGCGTTCGTCCAAGGAAGCGGCCTGCTGAGCGTTCGTCCAATCGGCTTGCTAAGCGTTCGTCCAAAGAAGTATTCGGCCTGAGCGTTCGTCCAGACGCCTAAGAACGTTCGTCCAGATATTGAACGTTCGTCCAAGTTGCGCGTTCGGTCTCATGCTGTTAGGAGTTCGTTAGCGTTCGTTCTTGTTGAGTTTTAGTGATACTAGCGTTCGTTCTTAGTAGATTTTGTTTCTGTATGTATAAATAGTAAGCGTTCGGTTTTGTCAAGGTTTGATCTTTGAGCGCTCGTTCAGTATTGAATTTGGTGTTCGGTAGTTGAGCGTTCGGCCTAAGTAATTGATCTTGAGCGTTCGGCCTTAGTTTGTGAGCGTTCGGCCATAGTTTGTGAGCGTTCGGTATTATTTAAATTCTGAATGTAGCGTTCGTCCTCGGCCTGAGCGTTCGTCTTAAGAAGTGGTGTGTTGAGCGTTCGTTCAAGGTGATTAGCGTTCGTCAATTTGGTATTTCGCGTTCGTTCATTTGAAAATTAGCGTTCGTCCTTTTGGCTCAATAGCGTTCGTCCAATTAGGATAATGACGTTCGTCAGGAACGCTCGGAAGATGGCATTTGGTGAATAGTATTCAGTCCAATGATGGTCCGTTAAATAGTGTTCGACTATAAGTTCCCTTGCTTTTCGGTTGGATTAAATGTGCAAATATTTAGAATGAATATTCTGATGTAATTTATGTGAAAATATGTGAATGTATGAAATATGTTGGATTTGTTGTGATAATATGGTGGTATCTGAATATTCATAATTGTGGTTAAGTTTCAAAGTAACAATATGATTCATGGACGTAATTCCATGATCCTCAAGGAGAGGATACATGGTGGTATTTTGGGGTTGTATAGAATGATTACATGGTAGCTCAGTTTTGGGGGTCATCCTGAAGCTCCAATGGTCTTTCTTCTCATGTAGAGAGGATTGAACCATGTGGTGAGGAGTAGCAGGAGGTCCTAGTCTTGGGTGCTTCCACATGACCCAAGGTGAGTGATAACGGATTAACCTCGTGATTGTGGCCAGGCGGTAGTGCCTAAAGTTCCATCAGGCGGTAGTGCCTAATGTTCCACCAGGCGGTAGTGCCTAATGTTCCACCAGGCGGGAGTGCCTAATGTTCCACCAGGCGGTAGTGCCTAATGTTCCACCAGGCGGGAGTGCCTAATGTTCCACCAGGCGGGAGTGCCTAATGTTCCACCAGGCGGTAGTGCCTAATGTTCCACAAGGCGGTAGTGCCAGGGCGGGAGTGCCCAAATTTCATAAAGCCACCACGAGTGCAAGACCCGCCATAGCTCGGTAATCATTCTAGTCCGGACGAGTCGGTATATAAAGGAACAAGTCAGGGTATAAAGTAACAAGTCTTGTGATGTCAGTTTACCATGTTTGGATGAATGTTTACATGTCATGGGAGTGTGTGAATATGGATCAATGAGTATGCTTTAATTGTTATTTTATATGAACCTATGAATGATTTCATGAATTAATTGTGCTAGGAGATAACATGTTTTTATATCTAGCTCACCCTTGCATTGTTTGTGTTGTGTGCCAATTTGGATATGTTATTCGGCGATGATCATCCACTTGGATGGGAGCAGATGGCGGGGAGGATACCTTGGGAGCAGCTCTTGATGGAGACGGCAGTGCTGCAACCTAGCATTACTAATTCTTATTTCGTGGACTCGTTTAATTACATTTGCGTGTATTTTAAGTTTTAAATTTTCCGTAATTTCCATGGGAGATTCCAATAATCGTATTGTCAAATTCCGCACTATTCTGAGGATGACTGTAATCCTTAAATTACTCTTGACTGCTTTCCTATATTATGCATGATGACGTCTTTATTATATATGAATGATGTATATAATTGGGATGTCACAGAGACCAAACAATCAAGGAAGATATGGAGATAGTTTTGTACCTGCCCATCGAGAAAGAGGAAGAGGTGGTTATCAAGAAAGAAGTAATGTTAATTGCTTCCACTGTGGAAAATATGGCCACAGAGTAGCAGATTGCAAATTCCGACAGCAAGCAAACATTGCTGAAAATCAGTACGAGGATATTGGTGAGAATTCTAATAACCCACAAAGTTTATTTTTGACAAGCAATAACTTCTCAGAAGATGAAAATATCTGGTACTTAGATACTGGGTGTAGTAATCATATGTGTGGAAAAAAGGAATTATTTTCTTTGCTAGATGAAACAGTTACTTCAACTGTTAAGTTTGGCAACAGCAATATTCCAATTTTGGGAAAAGGCCAAATAATGATTAGCTTGAAAGATGGTTCACAGAATTTCATTTCTGATGTTTTTTATGCTCCTGGTCTTCATCATAATTTATTAAGCATGGGACAACTATCAGAAAAAGGATACAACATGCAGATTCATCATGGGAACTGCACGTTGATTGACAAGAGTGGAAGATTTATAGCCAAGGTAAATATGACTCCAAATCGCCTATTCCCTTTGAAAATTCAACATGAAAAATATCCTTGTTTGAGTTCTATCATACCAAATGATGATTGGTTGTGGCATATGCGCTTTGGACACTTTCATTTTTCTGGATTAAACTATCTGTCAAAGAAAGAATATGTTTCTGGTTTGCCTATTATAAATATTCCCAAGAATGTGTGTGAGACTTGCCAATTGGGAAAGAAACACAGAGAATCATTTCCTACAGGAAAGTCATGGAGAGCAAGAAAGCCACTGGAGATTGTTCATTCAGATTTATGCACAGTTGAAATCCCAACACATGGTGGTAGTAAGTACTTTATTACCTTTATTGATGATTTCAGCAGAAAAACATGGGTACATTTTTTGAAGCAGAAATCAGATGCTTGTGATGCCTTTAAGTCATTTAAGGCATTTGTGGAGAAACAAAGTGGCTGCAAGATTAAAGCATTGAGAACAGACAGAGGTCAATAATATCTTGTCTGTGCAGATTATTTTGAGCAACATGGAATTCATCATCAACTAACAACCAGATACACTCCCCAACAGAATGGAGTTGCCGAAAGAAAGAACAAGACCATCATGGATATGGTAAGGTGCATGTTAAAAGCAAAACAAATGCCTAGAGAATTTTGGGCAGAAGCTGTTGTTACCGCTGTGTATATCCTGAACAGATGTCCAACAAAGAGTGTTTGTGAGAAAACACCAGAAGAAGCCTGGAGCGGAAGGAGACCATCAATTTGACATCTCAAAGTTTTTGGGTGTATAGCATATGCCCATGTACCAGATCAGCTAAGGAAGAAGCTCGATGATAAAGGAGAAAAAAGTGTGTTCATTGGCTACTGCACAAATTCAAAGGCATACAGGCTCTACAATCCGGAGACAGAGAAGGTAATTATCAGCAGAGATGTGACCTTTGATGAAGAAGGAATGTGGGATTGGTCATCCAAATCCCAAAATAAGCCTACAACAATTCTAGAAAATTATGAAGAGGAGAATGGACATGTAGATTCAACACCTGATGAGCCAGAAACATCAAGCAGACCACAGAGGCAACGGAGACTACCAGCCAGATTAGAGGATTATGTTGTGGGTAATGACAATGACCCATTTAATGAAGAAATTATCAATTTTGCCTTATTTGCAGATTGCGAGCCTGTATCATTTGAAGAAGCGTCAAATAATCAACATTGGAGAAAAGCAATGGATGAAGAAATTCATGCCATTGAGAAGAATCAAACATGGGAGCTGACAGACTTACCAGCAGACAAAAGGCCAATTGGAGTGAAGTGGGTGTACAAAACTAAGTACAAGCCCAGTGGAGAAATTGATCGTTTCAAAGCAAGGTTGGTAGCAAAAGGGTACAAACAAAAGCCAGGAATTGATTATTTTGAGGTATTTGCTCCTCTAGCAAGGTTAGATACAATTCGTATGCTCATTTCTCTATCAGCTCAAAATAATTGGAAAATTCATCAAATGGATGTTAAATCTGCTTTTCTGAATGGTACTTTGGAAGAAGAAGTATATGTTGAGCAGCCTGGAGGATATGAAATTAAAGGAAAAGAAAATAAAGTCTACAGATTAAAGAAAGCATTATATGGCTTGAAGCAGGCACCCAGAGCGTGGTACAAAAGGATTAATTCCTATTTTTACAACATGGATTTCAGAGATGTCCATTTGAGCACACTTTATATATTAAAGTTGTTGATCCATATGATATTATTATAGTATGCCTTTATGTTGATGATTTAATTTTTACTGGCAATAATCCAAAGATGATTGTAGAATTCAGGGAGGCCATGGTTCAAGATTTTGAGATGACAGATTTGGGTCTAATGTCATATTTTCTTGGCATTGAGGTTGTTCAGCAGAATGATGGAATTTTTATATCTCAAAAGAAGTATGCTACAGACATTTTGAAGAAATTCAAAATGGAGTATTCAAAGCCAATATCAATACCTGTTGAGGAAAAGTTGAAATTGAAAAGAGATAGTGATGAAAGAAGGGTTGATTCAACATACTACAAAAGTTTGATTGGAAGTCTGAGATACTTAACTGCCACTAGACCAGATATTGTATTTGGAGTAGGATTGCTCAGTAGATTCATGGAAGAGCCACGTGCAAGTCATTTACAAGGGGCAAAAAGAATTCTCAGATACATCAAAGGTACTCTGACTGAGGGGATTTTTTATGCTAATAATTCTAATGTAAAGCTGGTTGGATACACATATAGTGACTGGGCAGGAGATATTGAAACAAGGAAAAGCACGTCGGGATACACGTTTCATCTAGGCACTGGAGTTGTATCATGGTCCTCAAAGAAGCAGCCAACAATTGCACTCTCAACAGCCGAAGCAGAATATATAGCTGTAACAAGTTGTGCTACAAAAGCAATATGGATGAGAAGGATGCTTGAAGCTATGCATCAGAAGCAAGATACTCCTACAGTAATACATTGTGATAACAAGTCTGCAATTGCACTATCCAAAAATCCAGTTTTTCATGGACGATCCAAGCACATTGACATTCGGTTTCACAAGATCCGAGAACTAGTAGCTGAGAAAGAAGTAGTAATCGAATATCTTCCAACTGAAGAACAAGTTGCAGATATTTTTACAAAGCCACTGAAAACTGAGTTATTTTACAAGTTGAAGAAAATGCTTGGAATGATAGAAACTTGATTTAAGGGAGGCAATGTCAGAAATAAATCAAGTATATGCACCGCATCCTTTTATTGGACCATATAATACCTCATCTGAAAGCTTCCAATTCTCATTGGTTTATTAGGAGGCAACAAAGTTGTAGGCACCGTTTACGGAAAAGCTCAAAACTGAAAAGTTGCTGACAAATCACGTGGTGTAGCTTTCTTTGTAGTTAGGAAACATTTACTATTATTATATTATAATTGTAGCCTATAAAAAAGGGCAACTCTAAAATGCACTGAAATGCACAAGTTTGTTAAGTGAATGAAATATCAAACTCTTCTTCTGTTTCTTACTTTGTATGAGTGTCTTTAGAAAATATTAATCCCACTGATATCATGTTATGCTTTTGGTGTGTCATTTTAATTGGTTCTCACAACAGTTATATAATTCTTTTAACCAACTCAATCTAACTTGGGGACCACAACATTATCTCAGCTTAGATGTAGCACTTGCCAATCCATGCCTAATAGGTTGAAGATCATATCCCGAGTCGCTTCATAGTATAGGACTTCGTTCAAACATAATTATCTCACTATATGCAGATGTAGCAGCGTAGACACATAATTTAGTATGACGTTTATCTCACCAACAAGGAGATGAAAAGAGTTTGTCTCTTTATGTCATCTCTCAACGAATGTCAATATCAATCCTTTATCGGCATAACAGTAAGAAATATTGCACAGAGGCACCAAACTAGAATTCATACAAAATTTTGAACAACCAAATGACATGTTCTAAATTTGTTTAATTTTTTTCCATGTCAGACCAAGTCGATTTTCTCTTAGTTCTAAACAAAACAATTGGATATAAAGTTCAAATAACTCATCAACCATTAAAATTAAAAAAATAAAATAAAATTCAACTACTTAACTAACATGACCTTACAATAACACAAATGCAACATGATGAATATAGCTCGTCAATAATAATATATCATTACTTCATGTTATTATTGAACAACATCATCTCTCCTCAATAAAATTCTCTTACTCCTCATGAAAATCAAAATAACTTAATGTTTCAACTTTTTCAAGAAGATATCTTTCACCAGCAGATGTTATAAGTCTCATTTTGCCTTAACATTGTGAAAAACTTAGTCAGATATGTTAATAAACTTCTCATTCTTATAATTTTTATAACAAACAAATTCATAACAAATTAAAACCAATACAAGTAAAAAGTAACTAATTTAAAAAGAATAAATAAACAAAACTATAACACAAATAAATAAGTAAAATTAAAAAAATATATAAATACTTACGTACGGTTAAAAAGTTTTATCAATCGAAATCCAATTAATAAATTTGATAATCCTTTAATCAAATTTCAAAATTTCATAAAATCTATTTCGAAATTCCCTCCTATTTCTCCAAATCTATAACCCTACTCCTATATCCTCAATTTCTAAGTTCATATACACTGTTCTAATAATTTAAAATGAAATGTAAACGAAGATATCTAAACAAATATATACCTTGTAATCTTGGAGTGAATGAATCTGTAGTGTAGACGTGTATGAACAAACGCTAGTGTTATTAAGTAACTCACAAGAGCATCAACAAAGTAAGTTGTGGTGCTGGGATTGGAGAACAAAATGGAGCTAGGAGTTGCGATGATAAGTTAAAGAAATGTGAGAGTAAAAGTAGGTGAATGGGGTTATTATAGGAAAGAGAATTTTTTTTACAAGGATAGTTTTGGCATTACGAGTTTAGAGTTACAGGGAGAATTTTAAGAGGTGCTTGGAGAAGTCACAGCATTTCCTGGTTCAATTCGATTCAAAATTTCAATTTGCGAAGATCTTCTTCGATGGATCGCCGGAAAAGCAGCAGGAAAACGACGGCGTCGAAAGCCTCAGCCGTGGAAGCGTCACCTTCAATCTCAGTTTCTGAGGCTTTTATAGTAAACGCGTTGTGCGTCGTTGGTCTGGCCTTCGCATTTTGGGCTGCCAACACTGTCTTCTCCATCGACATCGTTTCTCATTCTTCTCTCACACTCTTCCTCATCTCGGTACTTTCAATTCGTTTTTTCTGTAAAATTTTCGTTCACTTTTTCTTTGTTTCTTTCACATTTTCTCATTCTATGGCGTCGTTTAGATTGTAGAGCTCCCGATCGTGATCCTTCTATACAGTCGATATCGACAAAATCCCCAACAATGCTCGGTAATTCGTGCTCCTTAATTTCTCAGAAACCGAGTAATTCTCCGATTTCTGGGGATATTCTAAGTTTTAATGTTGTTTTCTTGCGATTTCTATTCTTTGCAGTACCTAAGAGCTGTTGGAAGAGGTGTTCTTGGGGTGCCTGTAGGTGAGTCTAAACTTCTTTTTTCCCTTTTTGATGATGCATTTTTCAATTTCAGGCTTAGTATAGTAAGTTGTTAAAGACGAGGATCAAAGTTTGTCTTGGTAAAACACTGTTTTGGTCCTTGAAATTGAAATTCTATACCACAGTCTCTCAAATTAAGCACACTCAAATGAGACTTGAAAATATTAAATAAATCTCTAATTCTTACACGTATAAGGTAATATTTCTTACGAGTCACAACTTTTTTAATAATGGACCAAAGTGATTTGCAGATTACACTTTCAGGGACTCAAATGGCGTTTTAGCCTAAGTTAGTTTTACTAATAAATCTTCTTCATGAAAATTTGTTTTTATTCATTCTAATATTTTTTTTTTATTCTGCAGGGGCATTGTTGAATTTTTTAGGAGCTATCGCTTTGGGGGCGCCTGTTAAATTTCAGTATGTTAAAGTAGTTACATCACAGTACAGTGTTTTTTTTTGTAACATAAGGTCGTTGTTGATGAGAAAAAGGATTAGTTGTAATTACTATTGTTCCTTTAAAGCGAGACAAGTTGTGTTATCTTTAATTTGTTGCCTCTTCTATTATGTAATTAAAAATAGCTTTTCATTTTTTATTTTGAAGATCACCACAAATAACCGGAGCATGTTTTGACTTTGCAATTTTACTTGAGACAGGTATCTTCCGAAGACTATAAATTGGGCTCTCATGATGTCGGTATTCACGGTAAGTGACTATTTCATTTCTGTTCTGTAGCAATTACAGCTTCTGGGAGATTGTTTTGATGTTTTTTATTGGACATGTGATAAGCACCCAAAAATTTTGGGGGAGCCAGTCTTTAAAACTAGCCATTAAGGAAGGAAGAACCAAACACTTAAATACTCCACCAAACATATCATACTACTCGATATAGGACTTAGACACTCAATAGTATCAAAGTTCCTATCAATTTGTCTCATATATTATTCTGCCCTTTTTTTCTTCGTGATACTTTGCATTTTGTCTGGATATTCTTTTCTTTTTTTGATAGGAATGAGAAGAGATGGAGATTTTATGAGAGAAGGAAGAGAATTACTTAGTTAAATAACCTAACTGCATATCATCCGGAGTCAGACGGACAAACGGAGGTTTTAAACCGTGTATTGGAGGGATATCTTTAGTGTTTTTGTTCGGAACAACTGAAAGGATAGATGACAGTTTTACCCTGGGCTGAGTATTGGTACAATACTAGCTATCAGGGAGCAATCAGGAGGGAGCAATCAGGTGCACCCTGTTTGAGACGGTTTATGGGCGGCCACCTCCATCCTTTCAAAGATTTATACTTGGAGAGTCACTGGTGGAAGCGGTGAGCCAAGAGTTGCAGACCCAAGATGAGGCTTTGAGACCGATGAAGTTCCATTTAGAGAGGGCACAGGAGTTAATGGTAAAACAAGCCAACAAGGGAAGGCGGCCGGCGAATGTTGAAGTAGGTGACTGGGTCTACTTGAAGATAAGACCCCATCGACAATCTTCCATGCCCACCAGACTTCACCCGAAGTTAGCGGCCAGGTATTTTGGACCGTTTCAGTTGATTCAGCAAGTGGGAGAGGTAGCCTATAAGCTTCAATTACCCGAGACAGCACACATCCATCCTGTCTTTCATGTCTCACAATTAAAGAAGGCAATAGGAGAACAGAGAGTGGAGAAGGAATTGCCTCCAGAGTTGCAGGCCGATGGACCATCATTTTGGGCGGTGAGGGTTCTGGGAAGGAGATTGACACAGAAAGGGGAAGAGGAAGTGCCACAACTGTTGATAGAATGGCAGGAAGGAGGACAAGACGGGGCAACATGGGAAGAGGAAGTTGCTATTCGGGAACAGTACCCCGATTTCAACCTTGGGGGCAAGGTTGAACTTCAGGCAGAGGGCAATGATAGGAATGAGAAGAGATGCAGAGTTTATGAGAGAAGGAAGAGAATTACTTAGTTAAATAACCTAACTGCTTATTACAGTTAGGAAGGATGGGAATAACGGTTGTATAAATAGTTGGGTGTTTAGGAAGAGAAGGACTTTTGGTAGTTGATTGATTAACAGGCTTTGTCCTGTGAAAGGGGTTACGCCCTTGTTTCTGTAAGTGTACAGAGAATTCTTTTGTGAATAATACACAAAATTGTTTCCATTCTTGTTATCTTTCTATTCTGAGAGGTGAACTAGAGGGTTCTTGATTAGGTTTCTTAATCAGAAACCTATCATTTTTACTGTTTGAACAGTGGCGCCGGCGGACGGACCGGAAAGAAGCGACGTGTCGCGTCTGGTGTGGAGGCTTCGGAGGAAGAGACCACCAGGGTTGGTTGCGCTTCTCAAGGCGCACCTAACCCTTGACTTCGCCGGAGGCGGTGACAGCGACGAACAGAAGAGCGAACAACAAAAATGACAGAGAGATGATGTCGTCGACGATAGACGAAGAAGACACAAGGGTCTGGCTCTTGATACCAACTTGAAGTTGAGAGAAAATGAAAAGTCTTATATTTTGATTAAGCAAGTCTGATACAACTTACTACTGTATTTATAGAAGACAGTAGTTCTGAAAGATAAAAGGGCGGGAAGCCCTTAACAAAACCCTAACATAAATATTAATAATAAAATAAAGACATTATACTTCAATAGAAAAAAAAAGCCACCATTTGTGAAATCTTCAACTTATTAGTTATTTCTACTATACGATAATTAAAATTGGATGGTTTCCACTTCGTATCTGTTTGAGAACTTGTTTGCTCCTTAGGCGTCAGCTTAGTCTTTTACAAGGTAAAGAAAACCCCATCCATTTGTCAGGTGCTACTTGTTATTCTTGATCATGTACAACATACATTTAATGCAATTGTAGAAGTTTCCAGATTGTAGCCTATAACTCTCTGAGACTTGCATATTTGTGACCTATGACTTCGTTTCATTCTTCTGCAAATGATGATATCTATATGATCTCACACTCAGAGGGTCTACTCCAACTTTAATGGGAATCTAATGATCAATATCTCTAGTAGGTGTAATGTCTTTTATTTCTAAAAAAACCTCAGAAAACTCAAGCAACAATTCCTATAGTTGCTTTCTCTAGACAACTCTTGCTATATGATATGTATTTTTCCATTCCTATAGAACTAACGTCACTATCTCTATCCACAGTCCTTAGAGATTTGGAAGAAATAAGAGTTTTGGATAGACTGGGATCTCTAATAATAATGTTTTGACACTGATGCATAAAAGACACTAGTAACTCCTTCCAATTTACCTTTTCCTCCCCTTAGTCACTAACCTTGCTACTCCAATAATCACATCCACTTCTCCTAATTTGAACTAGGAAAAAACATATCTTTCATCTCATAAGAATAGAGCTCCAAATTTTTGTAACTTGAGTAGATTTTTTATTGCCATCCCCAAATCATAGTAAGGTTGTGTATTGTTCAATTTAGAGACCTAGCTATTTTACCAATTTAGTGAACACGAAATTATAGTTGGCTCCACTATCAATTAATATGATCACTTTTGCCTCTACCACTGTTTCTAGATCTCCTCGTCAAAGCCTCTGAAAGATCCTTCCGAAAAAGATTCTTGGTTTTTCGTTGCCAATACTGAAACCAATGTACAACATCACCTTCCATGTTGATCAAGGCCAACTTTAAGCATTCTGTAAGTTTGATTTATTGCATTTTGAAAATAAAAAATTCTACTTTTGCCAGCCATTGTAAAGGATCTTGATCCTCAAAAGGAGGTAATTTTATGCATATTGATGAATGGTACTTTTTGTAAGAATTTTCCTTGGAAGGCATTCATAATCAACTCATAGAGATTAGGCGGTGTGACATCATAAAGATGGGTCTAGTACAAGATACTTGAGAAGTGTGTCTATTCTTCTTGACTTGTGAAAGATCAATTTTTGCTTTGTGCTTTTAAGAATCTATTTTTTACTTTAACACCTAGCGTAGCATGCATGTAATTGTGCTTGCTATGTCTATTTTGAACATGTATGGTGTTTGGACGAGACATTTCATGTCTTTTGTATATTTGTCTTGTAAGAGTTGCTTCTGCTGATTTGATCTTCTAGTAGAGCAATATGTCTTTTGATGGCATGGACGTCTAGTTTAAACATAGGCAATTAGCACTTCTTAAGTTTGATGCATTAGTGTCACTCCCTTGTCCTTGTTTAACATGTGTCTATTGTGCAGTCTGATCTTGTGGTTTTTACTTTAAGGTTGACTTGCATCTTGTCAACAACTTGTTCTTTGTTCATGATCTAATACTGTCTTTTGTTTTTGTCTAATACTTGTTTTCACTATTTAGCTTATATTAGACAAACCAAAAGTTTCTTGTTTGGCATGATCAAACTTGGGTGCGAATGGCCAAATTATGAGAATAAGATTTGCGTCTTATCAATGTTAGCAATATCAGATATCAAAAAATATCGGCCACCCACAAATCCGTTATCAGTCTTCTCCTAGCCTCTTCTCCCAGCTGCTGCTGCATTTTCTCTTCCACTTGCTGCTGCTTATCTCTTTATCCACTTCACTTTTTTGCCATCACCATTCCACCACCGCCAGCAGCCATGCAAAAAGTCGTCATGGAAAACCAGCTTCGCCACCACCTTGTTGGGAAGCTGTCACCAGTTTCCGCCATGGCTGAAATTTGATAACACTGCATCTTGTAATGGCCTGACTTGTATTTTTTCTTGACAGTTACAACTAACTACATTTTAACCTCTATGTTCCTCCTATAATAGACCTGTAAGGTCATTTCCACTTCATTTTGGTCTTGTCACCATTCTTAACACAAACACCATTTCAATTATTATGACCCACTAAATTTATATTTTCAAGTTTTGAAATTAGTTTTCAAAGGTTACTTATTTAGTCCTCTTCCTTTTCCGTGAATGAATTGCAAATTTACAACTTTTGTTGGGATGAACATTTTTTAAATTGTGGTCCCATGTTTATGTGTACTTTATAAATTCATATTTGATGTTATTTCAGACAGTTCCAGCATCATGTGTTCTTGGTTCATCATGGGCTGATTGGAGACGTATATTTGCTCAAACAAAGTAGGTTTCTTTTGGCTAATAATTTCTTATTCATAACATGTTTGTTCGTATGAAGTTTCTTTATTGGGATTTTGATGAATATATTTAATGTTGTATGTTGAATACTTTTTTTATAGTGTTGGGTTTATTTGGTCCTTCAATTATTTACTTTTAGTTACATTATTGTTATTCTTATGATATTTTTAGGCCAAATGGATCTATAGAGTACTTGATTTGTTTACCAGCTCATGGAGCAGTTATTGGGGCTTGGTTTGGGGCTTGGCCAATGCCACTTGACTGGGAGAGGCCATGGCAGGTAATTGATTTCTTTGTTATAGTGCTTTGTCTTTAAATTCATTGACAATTTTGTTAAGCAAATAGGAAGACCAATTCTTACCAAATTCATGTTATTTCAAAAGCCTCTATGCACAACCTCTTCACCTCTTCACTTGTTTTTACTATAAGTATTAACATTTTATCCAGTTTGTACTTTATTGGAGATCCCATATCGGCTAAAGCTATGATCCACTTATAAAATGTTGGTGGGTGTCTTGTAAGTCAGTTTTGTGACATTGAGTTGGATTTAAAGTTCGTTTTCTATGATGGTATCAGAGCTAGCCTTAGTAGATCTATTGGGTCTATCATGTCAATCGTTATCATGTTGTTGAACCACTCCCAAATATATAGTCCCACACTTGAGATGTCTAGTCTTCAACTTGAGTAGATATGTTGGAGATCCCATATCAATTTGGGATATGACTAAATTATGGTATATGATGATTTTGACAACATTGCTTCAAGGTTTGTTTTGGGAGTGGAAAATTTTCATTAGCATGAGAGACAACAACTGTCAAGCCCTTTGAGAATATTTCTTTTTTGTCCTGTTTATAATACTATTGCGAGGAAGGTAAATATACTTAAATCTAGAATGTGGAAATATTGTAATTTAAGATATTGAGTCAAATTCATTTGTTTTTCTGTTTGGTTTTGTTTATTTATAGGGATTTGGGTATCATGGAATGCCAGTCCAATAAATACTATAAAATACTCAGTGCAGTATTTGATTGTTTGGTTTTCCCTTAGTAGTTAGCTTTTGAAGATAGACCCAATGTGCTTGGGTGTGAATTAATTGGTGGTGCCAAATCTAGTTGTTAGTTTCTTGGAAAGAGATACCCACATAGGGTTCTAACAAGTGAAAGTGTCATTGAGTAAAGTGTTATAGTGTAAAAGTCATTGAGAAGCTGACTCTGTTGAACGATGCTATGATAGGAATTTGAAGAACAGAAAATGAATTAGAGAGCTTGATTCCCCTTTCTTAGGTTCTCACATTTGTATTGATATTGATAGTTTAGATACAATGGATGAGAGGAAAATTGTAAGAACAAAAAAGGTCATATCTAGAACCTAGGCATAGGATAAAGCACATATCAACTTTTCAATAAACTCTATTTAATATGACCTTTTCTAACACTCTCTCCTTAAGCAAGAGCATAGAAATTGTATGTCCCAACCTTCGAACAAATAAATTCAATCCTAGTACATATTTCTTTGGACAACCTCTTTTCCTAAATAAAATGATAATCGATTTCTATGTGTTTAGTCTTCTCCTGGAATACTAGATTTGAAGCAATTTGGAGAGGAACTTGATTATCATAATACATCTTCATTTGTTCATACAAGTTCACAAAGGAGAGATGCCAATTACACTATACTCAAGTTCAACTGTAGAGCGGATGACAACATTTTGTTTCTTGCTTTTCCAAGACATAATATTTCCTCCAATGAAAATACAAGATCTTGTAGAAAAGCTTCTGTCCATAGGAGAACCTGCCGTACTTTCATATAGTTAGAATCATATGAATCGCAATACGTATCGCGATTCGGTTCAAAATTCTTCTACCATGATAAATATCGGAATGTGACTCGTTTTATGCCTTGAATTGTGACATGAATCGGATTGGAATTGTATGATTCACGATTCAATTTTGTTACACCCGATTCAGCTATGCATACACTTCACGAAGTGACACACACTGCATATGCTTTATGACACGGGAAATGAAGTGTAAAGAACAGAAAAAAAGAAGGTTATACGATAGATGAAAATATTCTGAGATGGCAGCAGTGGAAAAGAAAACAAGTTGGAGAAGAGAACATGTTTGCATGTACCCCTCACTATTTCAAACGAATACTAACAAATTCAAACTGAGACATATTCTAAATCTACCTCAACAGCACACTTACACAGTATTTTTAATCTCTCACTTTTGTGAAAGTTTCTGTTAGGACCTGGCGAGTGTACGAAAGGAGAAGATATAGGAAGGACGAACGTGCGGGACGACCACAAGTGAGGTCGAGCGCCCATAGCGAGCAGGGCGAGGACGGACGTCCTCAGCGAGAGGAGGACGAACGAGAGGGACGACCAGAAGTGAGGACGAGCGCCCATAGCGAGCAGGGCGAGGACGGACGTCCTCAGCGAGAGGAGGACGAACGAGAGGGACGACCAGAAGTGAGGACGAGCGCCCATAGCGAGCAGGGCGAGGACGGACGTCCTCAGCGAGAGGAGGACGAACGAGAGGGACGACCAGAAATGAGGACGAGCGCCCATAGCGAGCAGGGCGAGGACGGACGTCCTCAGCGAGAGGAAGACGAACGTCCTGAACAAAGGGAGGCGAGGACGAACGTCCTAAACCTAAGTATGGACGAACGTCATGGTCAAATGGAAACGACGACGTACGTCTAAATGACGAGCAGAAGATCAGGCGTGGTCAGCAGAGGATTACAATAATAAATACAGAAGATAAGGATGGAATGATCCTTACCAGATAACTCTAATAAAGGGGCAATTATTATTATTATTCCCTACCTTTTTTAGAATAAAGGATTAGTATTAACAAGGGAAGAACCCAGAGCTTAGGGTGTGTTTTTTATTTAGTATTTGAATACTGTTAGAGAGGTTATGCTCTCGTGAGACTGAAGGAGATCCTGCTCCCAGTCAATAATTGTATTACGTGACCACCTGAATATTAATAACAAAGGAGTTTGATTCTTTACGTTCGTTCATTCACGTAGAAAGGCTAGTTACGTGGTCAGTCACGTAACAATTGGTCCGACCTGCCGGATCCTAGAGGAGGGAGGAAATCGTCATGGAGGGAAGGATGAACGCGATGGAGGGAAGGATGGAGACCATAGAAATCTCCATGGGTGGACTGGAATCGGCAGTCCAGGAACTGGTGAGGATATTAGGGGAGCAAGGTCGAAGGGATGATAGACACCTGGATGGGAGTCAGAGCTCCGTCAACGGGAGAAGGAACGACGAGGACGAAAGGGACGGCGGCGTAGACGGTGGACGCCGAGAGGAGCAGCCACATTGGAAGAGGAGAGTCGAGTTACCCTTGTTCGAAGGCAGTGAGCCTATGAACTGGATTTATAGGGCGGATAAATTTTTTGCACTACAAGGGGTACCAGAGGACGAAAAACTGCGCCTGGCATACGTTAGCATGGAGGGAATAGCGGGACATTGGTTCCGGTTTTGGAGGGAGAAGGCTAGGAACCGAACATGGGACGGCCTAAAAGAGGCGTTGGTGGTTCGGTTTGGAGGCAACAATCGAGGAACGGTCTTCGAGAGACTGGCATCCTGTAAACAGACAGGATCCGTGGGAGACTATATCCAAGAATTTGAGGTATTGGTGGGCCAAGCAGGGAAAATACCCGAAGCTCAATTGATGGGGTATTTCATGGCAGGACTACAGGAGAGCGTTCGTAACCACCTCAGGTTGCTTGACCCAAAGGAGTTCATGGACGTCATGAGACTAGCAAGGGACGTGGAGGCGTTCCAAGGGGGAGCAAGGGCAAGCGGGGGATTCACCAACAAAGGGCAAGTGTGGGGGAAACCGAGCGGCTCAGTAGCAAGGGTGGATAATGGCCGTCCAACGCAGAACCGAACGAGTATCCTTGAAAGAGGAGGAGGTCCAAGGAGAGAAGGAGAACGTACGTCCTCTAACACGCATGGCAGGAACGTGCGGGACTTACCGTACGCGGAGTACGTCAAGCGTAGGGAGGAGGGAAGGTGTTTCAAGTGTGGAGGACCGTTCGGTCCGGGGCACCGCTGTCCAGAAAGGGGACTGAGGATGCTAATATTGGCCGAAGACGAGGATCCGGGAGGAGAAGAAGAAGTGGAGGGTGAACTCGCATCAATGGAGCTATCTGCTCTTTCCGCTGGAGGGCTTACTCAGCCCAGAACTATGAAGCTGCATGGACAGATAGGAATGAAACAGGTTTTGATTCTAATTGACAGTGGTGCCAGCCACAATTTCATAAGCAAGGAATTGGTTAACGAATTGGCATTAACCGTAGTAGACACGCCATCCTATAGGGTGAGTTTGGGGGATGGACGGAGAAAGGAGACGATGGGGTGCTGTGAGGCAGTATCGATCCACATGGGGCAGGTTGTGATCAAGGAACGGTTCCACTTGTTCGAATTGGGCGGAGTGGATGTGATACTAGGGGTGGAATGGCTGGCAAAGCTGGGTGAGGTGACAGTAAATTGGGGGCAGCTAACTATGGCGTTCGTTCAGGAAGGGCGCAAGAAGACCATTCAGGGAGACCCTACATTAACTAGGAGGTTGGTGGAACCAGCCGCGTTGCTCAAAATGAAGGACGTCGAAGTTTGGTTGTTGATGTGGGAGCTTGGGGAGACAAAAAAGGAGGAGCAAAGACCGTACGTTCCTGAGACAGAGACGTTCGGTCCGGAATTAACAAAGAAGCAGGCGTTCGACATGGGGCGGGTATTGGAACGATACGCGGACGTATTTCATGAGCCACACGGATTACCACCCGACAGGGGCATGGTCCATCAAATTCCCTTAAAAGAAGGGACGGACCCCGTGAACGTGAGACCGTACAGATATCCCCACATGATGAAGGGGGAGATTGAGAAACAGGTGGCGGAAATGCTAAAAGCAGGCGTGATAAGGCCAAGCACCAGTCCATATTCTAGCCCGGTAATATTGGTCAAAAAGAAGGATGGCAGCTGGAGGTTTTGTGTGGATTACAGAGCATTAAACCGAGCCACTGTACCGGATAAATTCCCCATTCCATTGATAGAAGAGTTGCTGGACGAACTAAGGGGGGCCAAATACTTTTCAAAGGTGGACCTGAAGTCGGGCTATCATCAGATACGAATGGGAGCAGGTGACGTGGAGAAAACAGCTTTCCGAACACATCAGGGCCACTATGAATTCATGGTAATGCCGTTCGGTCTCACCAACGCACCAGCCACTTTTCAGAGCGCTATGAACACACTGTTGCAGCCTTATTTGCGGAAATTCGTATTGGTATTCTTTGATGATATACTGGTGTATAGCCGTACCTGGGAAGAACACTTGGAGCATGTGGGGACGGTGCTGAGTGAGCTCGTGACAAATAGATGGGTAGCCAACAGGAAGAAGTGTGATTTCGGCAGAACCCAAATAGGTTACTTGGGCCACCGCATATCCGAGAAGGGGGTAGAGATGGACGAGGACAAGGTACGGGCTGTGATGGAGTGGGAGAAACCGAAGACGGTGAAGGCCTTGCGGGGATTCCTGGGACTAACGGGATATTATAGGAGGTTTGTGAAGGATTATGGGAAGATTGCCAGACCATTGACTGACTTGCTTAAGAAGGGCCAGTTTGCGTGGACGGAACAAGCAGAAGCAGCCATGCTAAGTCTGAAGAAGGCCATCACGACAGCTCCTGTCTTGACGCTGCCTGACTTTGATCAGCCGTTTCACATTGAGTGTGACGCATCCGGGAAGGGTATTGGCGCGGTTCTCATGCAAGGCAAACAACCCATAGCTTTCTTCAGCAAAGCGTTATCTGAAGGGTCGTTAGGAAAATCGATATATGAAAAGGAATTAATGGCGCTGGTTTTAGCCATACAACACTGGCGACCGTACCTATTGGGGCAAAGGTTTGTGGTTCACACGGATCAGAGGAGTTTGAAGTACCTCTTGGAGCAACGCATCACCACTCAGAATCAGCAGAACTGGCTCGCGAAGCTCCTGGGGTACGACTTTGAAATTGTGTACAAGTCAGGGGTAACCAACAAAGTGGCGGACGCCCTATCCCGCAAGAACGAGGATGAGCTGCAGGACGAGAAGGAATTAACGGTAGTAACTCGACCTTATTGGCAAGATTTCAGGGAAATTTTGGAAGAAGTC
This sequence comes from Vigna umbellata, assembly GCF_029865625.1. Classification (NCBI taxonomy): domain Eukaryota; kingdom Viridiplantae; phylum Streptophyta; class Magnoliopsida; order Fabales; family Fabaceae; genus Vigna; species Vigna umbellata. Next base: position 19,046,017 of record NC_142171.1, read on the forward strand.
GAGGCGGATGAGGAGTTGAAGAAGGTGATTGACGATTTGAAGAAGGATCCCAATTCCCACCCCTCGTTCACGCTGGAAAACGAACGCTTACACTATAAAGGGAGGCTCGTGCTGTCAGCTCGCTCAAACTGGGTACCCAAATTGATAGCCGAATTCCATACCACCCACACAGGAGGCCACTCATGGGGTTTACCGAACGTACCGCAAGGTGGCCCAATCCCTTTATTGGGTGGGAATGAAGAAAACCGTTACCGAGTTCGTGGCCAGCTGTCTGGTCTGTCAACAACACAAATACTTGACCTCTTCACCACAAGGGTTGCTGCAGCCGTTACCCATTCCCAACGCCATTTGGGAAGAGATCAGCATGGATTTTATTGTCAAACTACCCAAGTCTAGAGGATTTGATGCTGTGTTAGTGGTGGTGGACCGCCTTAGCAAGTATGGGCATTTCATACCCTTAAAACACCCTTATTCCGCACGCACTATAGCCGAAATCTTCGTGAAGGAGATCGTCCGATTGCATGGGGTGCCGCTATCTATCGTAAGCGACCGGGATCCACTGTTCTTGAGTAACTTTTGGAAGGAGCTGTTCAAGTTACAAGGCACTCAACTGAAGATGAGCACAGCCTATCACCCTGAATCTGATGGGCAAACGGAGGTTCTCAACAGGATCTTAGAAGGATATCTGAGATGTTTTTGCTCCGAACAACCCAAGGGTTGGAGCATCGTATTACCTTGGGCGGAGTACTGGTACAACACCAGTTATCAGGAGTCAGCCAAGTGCACCCCATTTGAAACTGTCTATGGGAGGCCGCCCCCCTCACTGCACAGGTTCGTCCCAGGGGAAACATTAGTGGAAGCTGTCAACCAAGAGTTACAGACCCGAGATGAAGCTCTCCGCCAGTTGAAATTCCACCTCGCGCGGGCTCAAGAATTAATGGTGAGGCAGGCCGACAGGGCAAGGAGACCGTCCCAAGTAGGGGTGGGAGATTGGGTCTATCTGAAGATTAGACCTCATCGCCAAAGTACGGTGTCGTCCATTGTACAATCCAAATTGGCCGCTCGTTATTTTGGACCTTTCCTCGTCATTCAGCAGGTGGGAGCAGTCGCCTTTAAGCTGCAACTTCCAGATTCGGCACGAATACACCCCGTGTTCCATGCGTCACAGTTGAAGAAGGCAGTAGGGGACCATCGGGTCGAACAGGAATTACCCCTCGATTTAGAGATGGAGGGACCATCTCCACGACCGGTCAGAGTTTTGGACACCAGGCAGGTGCAACAGGGGGAGGACGAGCGGCAGGAGGTCCTGATCGAATGGCAGGAGGGAGGTTCTGATGGGGCGACATGGGAAGATGCCCTCACCATCCAAGATCAATATCCCGACTTCAACCTTGGGGACAAGGTTGATCTTCAGGGGGTGGGTAATGTTAGGACCTGGCGAGTGTACGAAAGGAGAAGATATAGGAAGGACGAACGTGCGGGACGACCACAAGTGAGGTCGAGCGCCCATAGCGAGCAGGGCGAGGACGGACGTCCTCAGCGAGAGGAGGACGAACGAGAGGGACGACCAGAAGTGAGGACGAGCGCCCATAGCGAGCAGGGCGAGGACGGACGTCCTCAGCGAGAGGAGGACGAACGAGAGGGACGACCAGAAGTGAGGACGAGCGCCCTTAGCGAGCAGGGCGAGGACGGACGTCCTCAGCGAGAGGAGGACGAACGAGAGGGACGACCAGAAATGAGGACGAGCGCCCATAGCGAGCAGGGCGAGGACGGACGTCCTCAGCGAGAGGAGGACGAACGTCCTGAACAAAGGGAGGCGAGGACGAACGTCCTAAACCTAAGTATGGACGAACGTCATGGTCAAATGGAAACGACGACGTACGTCTAAATGACGAGCAGAAGATCAGGCGTGGTCAGCAGAGGATTACAATAATAAATACAGAAGATAAGGATGGAATGATCCTTACCAGATAACTCTAATAAAGGGGCAATTATTATTATTATTCCCTACCTTTTTTAGAATAAAGGATTAGTATTAACAAGGGAAGAACCCAGAGCTTAGGGTGTGTTTTTTATTTAGTATTTGAATACTGTTAGAGAGGTTATGCTCTCGTGAGACTGAAGGAGATCCTGCTCCCAGTCAATAATTGTATTACGTGACCACCTGAATATTAATAACAAAGGAGTTTGATTCTTTACGTTCGTTCATTCACGTAGAAAGGCTAGTTACGTGGTCAGTCACGTAACAGTTTCTATATTATGATTTTAATAATATTTAACTGATTCTGGAACAGCAGCTCATTCACATCAACTTTAATCCACATTAATTCTAATACCACTTTTTCTGAAACATCTAGAATTTAGATCACATGATCTTTTATTTTAACTTTATATCCTTTTATTTGTTATCTTATATTTTTTCTTATATGCAAAATTATTCTTTTGCAAATACTTCAATGAATATTTTAAAATAAGTATTGTTTACTGCACTGCATTATTGTTATTATTATTTGTTTTTTTTTATATAAGGGAAAGTTTACTATAAGAGCAAATGATAATGAAATTGAAAAGGTGGTTGAGAAGTTGAGGAAGAGGATGAAGATGAATATGAGCTGCAAGAGAATCTTATATTAGAGGAATAATATGACTTAAGTGACATTTTTCTTGAAGATGATGAATGAAAGTGTAAGATTAAGATGTAAGATTTAAATATAGGAAATAGGATCTTATTATTGTTATTATGTTTTGGTTTTATGAATTGAATATTTTGACTTCATTCTAATATATGAAATTTTTAATATTTTTTACACCACTTATTTTTACTTAAAAATATCATATTTTTTTATCATGTATCTTACTATTCATAACAGATTCGCATCACGATTAAAAAATTTGAAATGATTCACGATTCGAATCTCAATTCGATAACCATGCATATCACAACCAATGCCAATTGCAAAAGACAACAAACAAAGGTGGAGCAGGAATATGAGTGAGGATGAAGCTCGAGAGACAAAGGAGAGATAAGCCTCTCAACCAAGGTTGAGACAACATAAATAGGGGTCGAAACATGGGCATGGAATTTGGAAAACCTTATTGTTTCGACTGGATCCGGCCGGACCCTACGGAAACAAATTTCAGAATCGGACGAACGTCTCCGAGTGGTCGAGTCGGGCGGGCGGACGCTTTCTCTCCAGCGGACGGGCGGACGCTTTCTCTCCAGCGGACGGAAATGTTTCGGCTGGATCCGGCCGGACCCTACGGAAACAAATTTCAGAATCGGACGAACGTCTCCGAGTGGTCGAGTCGGGCGGGCGGACGCTTTCTCTCCAGCGGACGGGCGGACGCTTTCTCTCCAGCGGACGGGCGGACGTTCGATGACGGACGAACGCGAACAGTACTGACCGGACGAACGCTTCCTGTGCTGCTCCTCACTCCAAACTGGGCGGACGCTTTCTGTGCTGTTCCTCACTCCAAGCTGGGCGGGCGTCCTCCCTCTCCTCGGCGCTGCTCCAACCTCCCAGTTGGGGAGGGGCCGGGTACCTGCTAAAGGCACTCCGACGCTCAAGTCAGTAATATGACAGAGCGATTGTGATGCGTGTATGCATCGTTATCCAGTTCAGTTTTCAGTTCATACCTGAGACCTTTATTTATAGTGAGTTTGTAATGGGCTTTTACCTTTTGGGGGCCTCGGAACGGCCCAATAATACCTTAATCTTCATTAAGGACTTTATTGTGTCATTAGCGCAACTAAGTGCGGATCGGTTGGGATTGGTGGTCGGTCAGGGAAGTTACCCGGGGTGGGCGTCAAGTCCTTGGGCGGACGTCAACTCCTTGGGCGGACGTCCAATCTTTGGGCGGACGTCCCATCATTGGCCGAACGTCCAGCTCTTGGGCGGACGTTCAGTGAATGGGCGAACGTCCCATCTTGGACGAACGTCCCATCTCTTGGGCGGATGTCAACTCCTTGGGCGGACGTCAACTCCTTGGGCGGACGTTCCACACTGGGCGGACGTTCCACTTTTGGGCGAACGTCCCGTTTCGGGCGGACGTCCAGCTCTTGGGCGGACGTTCCACACTGGGCGGACGTTCCACTCTTGGGCGAACGTCCCGTTTCGGGCGGAAGTCCAGCTCTTGGGCGGACGTCCAGCTCTTGGGCGGACGTTCCACATTGGGCGGACGTTCCACTCTTGGGCGAACGTCCCATCTACTAGATGGCTGGGCGCTTGGTCTATGCCGGGAGGTCTTGTTAGTACATAAGCCCCCCAAGCCCGAGCATAATTTTATTGTGCGAAGGGGTTGTCCGTGCCTGGATGGGCGTCATTTTGGAAAACCGCTGGATCCATGCAAACTCGGACTACTGTTTATTTGGGCGTTCGGTCTTTGGTGCTTGACACGGGTGGCCGCTCGTCATTTTGAGCGGACATGCCATCTTGGGTGGACGTCCAAATGGGTGGACGTTCGTCATGATTGCCGTCTTAGGGCGGACGTATCATTCTGGACGGACGTTCCGTCTTGGACGTCCCTTCTTGAATGCTTGGACGCTCGTCCTATGCCGGGTGGACGCTCGTCATCTTGGATGGACATGCCATCTTGGACGGACGTCTCTTCTTGAGTAATTGGACGCTCGTCCAATCTTGGGCGGATGTGCTAGTTTAGATAGACGTCCGGCTCTTGTGTTATGCGAGTCGTCCTGGGTGGGCGCTCGACTTTGGTACTCAACATGGGTGAACGCTCGGCCTTGTGGCGCTCGAGCGGCCTCGGTACTGATTGCCATTTTGTAGGGCGGCATTGTTAACCGTTCACTCGGTCTATGTTGGGAGGGCCTATCAGTACATAAGCCCCCCAAGCCCGAGCGTAATTTTTATTGTGCGAAGGGGTTGTCCGTGCCTGGATGGGCGTCATTTTGGAAAACCGCTGGATCCATGCAAACTCGGACTACTGTTTATTTGGGCGTTCGGTCTTTGGTGCTTGACACGGGTGGCCGCTCGTCATTTTGAGCGGACATGCCATCTTGGGTGGACGTCCAAATGGGTGGACGTTCGTCATGATTGCCGTCTTAGGGCGGACGTATCATTCTGGACGGACGTTCCGTCTTGGACGTCCCTTCTTGAATGCTTGGACGCTCGTCCTATGCCGGGTGGACGCTCGTCATCTTGGATGGACATGCCATCTTGGACGGACGTCTCTTCTTGAGTAATTGGACGCTCGTCCAATCTTGGGCGGATGTGCTAGTTTAGATAGACGTCCGGCTCTTGTGTTATGCGAGTCGTCCTGGGTGGGCGCTCGACTTTGGTACTCAACATGGGTGAACGCTCGGCCTTGTGGCGCTCGAGCGGCCTCGGTACTGATTGCCATTTTGTAGGGCGGCATTGTTAACCGTTCACTCGGTCTATGTTGGGAGGGCCTATCAGTACACTTATTAAGGGAGACGTGAAGATGCTCCAGTGAGGGGAACGCGGTGTGTGGCTTTGATATGTCAAGCTACAACAAACAAAGAAGTTGCATGTGGAAAATAGTCAGAGGATGTGGCCAAGATGGTTGGACGTCGCATGACGAGACACCAAATCTGGTGGTCATCAAAGAAAAAACGGGGGTCACCAACGGTAGACAACAAATGACAATAAAACACAATGGAAATGTGTTATGTCAATGAGATGAAGCAAACTAGGTGTGCATCGTACAACAACAATGAAGGATAAGGATGGACAGCCTCAAAACAAGTACACTGGGATCAACCTGATACCAACTTGAGATGAATACAAAATAATAGAGATGAATGGGGAGCTTGATTCCCCTCGCTTATGTTTTCATATATATAATGACATTGGTAGTTTAAATACAATGGATGAGAGGAAAGAGAAAAGAAAAAGAAAGGTCATATCTAGAAACTAGATATAACACAAAGCAGATTGTAGGTTTTCAATAAAGTCTATCTAAGATGAACTATTCTACCAATGTTGTAGAGTGAAGTCATTCAGATGCTAACTCTTGTGAACCATGCTACAATATGAATTTGGGTATTATGGAATGTCTATGTCCCATGCAAGTAATATGATATGTTTGGCAAAGTATATGAGTTTTTGGTTTATTCCTATAATAGTTAGCTTTTCAAGGTGAGTTCTTTGAGTTCTTAAGTTCTTATCATCTATCTTTTTCAAGATACCATGATTATTAACCAAACCAAAACCTATAAGATTGTTATAGTTGTATAAATTGATTAAATACCAGTTTTAATAGTTTTCATATTGTTAGATGTAACAGGCTTAAACCCGTCTCTTTTTATTTTCTTATTCATAAATACATAATCCTATGTACTTTACACACGTTAGGGATTCAACCCATGCCTCTTTCTTTTATTTTAACACAAATGAAATAGTTAATTTAATTTGTTGTTTCATAGCATTAAGTTATATTTCATCTTAATTTGTAGGAATGGCCAATTTCTGTTAGCTACGGAACCATAGCTGGGTACCTGGTGGCATTGGTTGCGTCATTGGGGTTCGTTCTTTCGTGTTTTAGGTCACTACATATCAAAAGTGAATAAAGTGCAAAGTTTCTGGTTATTGTAATTGGTAAGCAACTTTACTAACATCTATTTCATTTGTTTTACTTTGTTGAAGTAATAGGCACAAGGTAGAAAAGAAGGAAAGAAAAAGTAAGACTGTTAATAATAAATTGATAATGTGATTGATGTCATATTGAACATTGATATTCGTGAATTAACATGCGATGAGTATCTTGTTTTATGCTCATGTATATTTCATCTACACATAAAGGAATATCCAATACGTTATGCATAACGTATTACGTCAAATCTTAATATTCTTTGTTTGTATTTTGCTAATAGTGATGGAGATGTAAAAAGCATAATCTATTGATGACCTAGACCTCGAAAATTGACATCTTTAGGACGAAATGAGATACATACTATTCCTCCATGTGCCTTTCTTTTTGCACCCATATAATCACCGTGTGCACCACCATAAATTCTCCAAGTCTGCCCTTGTGGTATTAAATTTGACAGCAGATGGGGATTGTAGTTTTGATGTTGTGTTGTTGTTTGTTGAGTGTTTTTACACACTTCATGTTTGTGGTGATGATGCTTGAAGCGTAGAGTGAATATTGTCACAAGATTGTGTGAAGTGAGAATTGTGAAGGAAGGGAAGTTTGGATAGATAAGTTTCTCATTTTTTTTTGTTTTGAAGTTTTTCTCTAGTTTACAATTTTGAACTTGGCTTCCAGATTGTGCAACTGAAACACTATATACAGAAGAATTTTAACTTCTGGAATGTACAATTTGTAATACCTTTCAAAAGTCTAAATGTATATTTATGAACTTGTGTCGATAAAACTGTAAGTTGGTTGTCCCATACTGACTATAGATATTTTGTGATCAACGTATTGTTATCTAGAGGCTCAATTATGATCATCATCTATGTTAGTGGGATCCAAGTATTTTTTTTCAACTATTAGGAGTTGCACGTCATTATGTTGTTCTTGCATACGATTAACTCATATATTGTATATTGGTTGGATTGTGTTAATTATCTGACTTGGGACAAATTTCCGTTGAAAACTAGTTGTGATTTGTGTCATACTTTCTTTTACTTCACGTTTGTACGAAGTGAAAAAAAAAAAGAGTTGACAAACAATAAACAATTGCATAAAATAATCAAAGGATGATTGTCACATTAAGTAAAAAAACCATAACTAAGAAGGATTTGGGTTCTATAACAAGTATCTTAAAATTAATACATGCAAAACGAAAGTATTTAAATATAAGATACTAGTTACTCGACACATATATAGCCTTATGTTAAAACATATGGTTGTTTACTATTGGAATAACCAATGAAAGAAACAATGAGTGTGTAAAAAATATGGAATTGGTTAATGTCATAACTTTTGATAGCAATCTTCAATCAAATAGTAGAGGGAACCTATGAAAAACAATTGAAGAAACAAAGCATATTTTTTAATCTTTCTTATTAGAAGTACAATTTTTAGGTCATAACCTTGAGAAGAATGTGGGATAATTGTTGTATATAATACTCGAAGATGAAAAAAAAAATCATTTTCAAGTTCATCAAGATTTAAAAGATATCTTCCATGTTGTTTAGTTCCTTTTTCAGAAGTTTGTATTGAATTTTTTGAGCTTGAGTTTGGTTTGGTCCTCATGTTTTTGTTTTTTTTCTCTTTTCAATGGACTAGTTCATGTGATAACAAATGATGAATTATAGGATATCAACTTAACTAAAATGTCATAGTTGATAATGATGTTTGACATGTATTTTAATAAAAAACAATATGAAAGATATAAGGATAAAAGAAGACGTTTAGCTAGATAAAAATTAAAATAGTATTCCTTTATTATTTACAATGTCATGAGAACAAAGAAGGATATTTCTTAATACATTAAAGAATGTGAAGATGCTAGATGGTTACTCAAGTATGATATCTTGTTGCATTGATGATGAAAACTCTAAGATCATCGGCCTTTGTGATGATTGTCACGTCCTCATGCAACATTTACTTTCAATGGTTATACACAATGTTTTGCTTGACCATGTGATTGCTTTGTCAGTAGAGTTTTCCTCTTTCTTGAAATATTTATGTTATAAAAGATAGAATGTCTTCGATCTTGACAACCAACAACATTGTATTGTTTTCGCTCTTTTCCATTTGGAAATTTTTTTTGCCTTCATGATTCTTCATTGTGATGATCCATTTAACTCTGCATATTGTAATGTATTCAATTGAATCTTAAGCACATGTTGTCATGTTTAACTCATTTCCTTCAAAGAAAGTATTGGTTAAATTATTTTTTCTTTATCATAGCATGTTAAGGACATTGATAAATTATAATATATATTACCATTCAACTTTTTAATACAACTTACTTATATTTTGTATAAGTTTATTAATTACTTTTTTTTATTTAAGGACATTAATAAATTGTGATATATATTACCGTTCAACTTTTTAATACAACTTACTTATATTATTGAAATTTTATTGAAATTTCAACTAATAAGTGTGCTAGTAAAGTGTTGAAAATGATAATTTGGACTAACATTACAAAAGGCCATTACAATGTTGCATTTTAGCCCACCACTGGATTTAGTAGTGTAGTGTGCAATTTCTCAAATTTTGATTTGAATGAAAGTTCTTAATTAAAAAAGGAAATTATTAGCTTAAGGATAATTAACAACTTTTGAAAAAATAAAAATAAAAATTAAGACACTAAAAAGAGTCATGTTTGATATCTAAATGAAGGAAAACATATTCCTCTTTAGTTAGATATCATGTTTTGTTGGGCCAGTAACTTACTTGTAAGTATTTAATATTTTACACGGTAAATAAAGTTATATTATTAAATAATTGAATAGAAGTTAATATTTTGTGTATATCTGTTGATTGTGTTAACATGATTTTATTTTCACAATATGAAGCGAGTGAAAAAAATATGTCAATATCACAGAAATTATCTTCATTTGATATTAATTTTTATGAAATTTGACATATATGGTGTAATATTTTTAGAACGAGTAAATTGATTTGACATGTATAATGTGATATGTCTAAACTATATAAAATAATTTAACATGAATATTATGATATTTTTGAACTTAGTAAACTAATTTAACATTATTTTACTAGAAATATTCTGTTAATGTTCTATTAAAATGAATGTGTAGCGATTTGTAATACATTTAACTATACGTTTATCACCTTGTATTATTTCAAGAAATTAATGATTTAATAATTTTAAAAGAAAGTTCAATTGATAATTTTCATATTGTAACCTTAAATGCATAAGAATAACTATTTTGCAATAACTACTTGTGATGTTATACAATTGCAATATAAATTTCTTCAACACGATATATCTTTAAAATTAATTATAAATAAAATAAATAATTTAATTATTGATTACAAAATTATTGAAAAATAATTAACAAATATTTTTCAGAAAATGTTAAAATTTTGATCAAAGCATTTTGCTTAATACTTTTTGAAAGCTTTAATAAATAGTAAATAGTAATAAATATGATATATCTGGATTTTATCCATTATGGATATGGTTTTGTGAAAAGAAACAATCTTTCTAGCATGCAATAGTATCGGAGAAGTTATTCTACATGAAATGAACAAAAAGAAGAAAATATAATAATAAAGGATTAGACTATACAAGATTAATGTAAGACACATGAAAAATATTTATAATTTTATTACTAGTAAAAATATATTTCTTTAGGAATGGAGAATATAATAAATTTATAAAATGTGAAAAGTTAAAAAAAAAAAGATATTTTGGTAGCTTAATTGGTAGAAAATTTTGGTAATGAATTCAAAATCTTTTCTACCTTTTTGTAAAAAAAACGAAAAAGTAAAATTAAAATTAAAATATTGATAATGGAGAAAGCATTCAAATTTGAAGTCATAATTGAGGAATCCATTATGAATCCATTATGTAAGTGAAAATTAAGAAATTAATATAAAAATACATATATTAAAAAATTGATGAATAGTAAATTTTTTTTACTATAAATAGCCATGAAGGGGAGAATAATTTTGCACAAAGAGAGGAAGAATCAAGTGAGAAACCTTGAGAAATAGAGAAGAAAGAGTTAGGAAGAAATTTTAGTTGCAAGAAGAGTAGAGACTCTGGAGGGTTTTCAGGAAAACGAATTCGGAGCAAGAGAAGTATGAAATAGAGGTAGGGAGCTAATCCTTCTTATACATGATTTTTATACATGTTATGATCATGAATATGAGTTATGAACATGTTAAAATTTTGGTAATGGTAGTTATTTATTCACTTGTATAAATTTAGTTTTCATGATTATAATTTTCTTATTTTCGAATTACTGTGGTAAAACCTTCCTTTTAATTGTTTTTACCATTGGATTTAGCTAAAAGTTTAATATATGAATCTTAAGACCTATTTCTTCACATTGACCATTGGGATCATCAATTAGAAGTCTTTACTTGGAGAAATAAATCCTGCATGTTTGAGTAAATTAATTACCTCTATAATTTGGTTACTGAGTCCTCTCGGTAAAATATAGATTCTGACCTATTTGACCGTTAGATCAATCTACAAATTTGATATATGATTCCTAAGATATATTAATACACTTTGACCGTTCGGATTTGTAATTAGAAGTCTATACTTGGAGAAATAAATCCTGCTTGTTTGAGTAAATTAATTACCTCTATAATTTGGTTACTGAGTCCTCTCGGTAAAATATAGATTCTGACCTATTTGACCGTTAGATCAATCTGCAAATTTGATATATGATTCCTAAGATATATTAATACACTTTGACCGTTCGGATTTGTAATTAGAAGTCTGTACTTGGAGAAATAAATCCTGCATGTTTAAGTAAATTAATTACCCCTATAGTTCTGTTATTGAGTTCTCTCGGTAAAATATAGATTATGACCTATTTGACCGTTAGATCAATCTGCAAATTTGATATATGATTCCTAAGATATATTTATACACGTTGACCGTTTGGATTTGTAATTAACAGTCTGTACTTGGAGAAATAAATCCTGCATGTTTGAGTAAATTAATTACCCCTATAGTTTTGTTAATGAGTTATCTCGGTAAAATATAGATTCTGACCTATTTGACTGTTAGATCAACCTCAAAATTGGATATATGATTCTTAGGATATATTACTACACTTTGACCGATCGGATTTGTAATTGGAAGTCTATGTTTTGAGAAAGAAATTTTGAAGGTTTGAAAAATCTGATGAACACTATATTTCTGTTCTTAAGTTATCATGGTAAAAACTTCATATATATTTCATTTACCGTTAGATTGAGCCCAAACTTTATTATGTAATTCATAAGACATATTAAGTCATCTTGACCATTCAGATTTGTAATTAGATGTCTGTGCTTAGAGGAATTTGTTCTGCATTTTGAGTACAATCGAAAACCAATTAAAATTTTGTCCCTGAGTTACCTTGGTAAAACCTCAATATCTATCTAGTTAACCGTTGGATCAACCGAAAATTTTAATATGTAGTTTCTAACACATAGTGAATTAAGTTGACCATTCAGATTTGAAATCGGAGTTACAGATTTAGAGATATTAATTTTGTATCTTCTCAGAGATCTCAATATTGCTTAATTTTTGTAATTGAACCATTTATAAAAAAAATTATGAATTTTAATTGTTATGGTAGGATAGAAGAATCTTAAAAACCGGAGTTGGTACATCCCTGATCATAGAGCAGCCTTGGTCCAATCCAGTAAGTTGTGACTAGTCATATGTACTGACGTTTATGGTGAGTTTGATTCGTCAAACATTTGATTCTTTTCTGGTGACCATTTATGGTGATATTTTTAGTATTGTTAATTTATTTTGTGATATATTCATTTTGCACGATTTTTGTGATGATTGTATTTTATTATATTAGATTTGAATTTATGCGTCTGAACATGATGTGATTTATGTGGGAAGTATGTGAATGTATGAGATATGTTGGATTCACTGTGATAATATGATGGTATCTGGTTATTCATGTCTTGGGTTAAGTTTCAAAGTGACAGTATGGTTCATGAACGTAATTCCATGATCCTCAAGGAGAGGATACATGGTGGTGCTCTGGTAGTGTTTAGAATGAAAGTAGGAGCTCAGTCTTGGGGGTCATCCTGAAACTCCAATGGTCTTTCTTCTCATGTAAAGGGGATTGAACCATGTGGTGAGGAGTAGTAGGAGGTCCTAGTCTTGGGTGCTTCCAGTATGATCCAAGGTGAGTGATAACGGACTAACCTCGTGAGTGTGGTAGGGTGGGGGAGCCCAAGTTTCATAAGCCACCACGAGTGCAAGACCCACCATAGCTCGACTATCATTCTAGTCCTGACGAGTCGGTTTATAAAGTAACAAGTCCTGTGATGTCATTTTACCATGTTTGAGTGATTTTTGCATGTCGTGTGAGGTTGAATAATATGCTTTTTATGTTTAGCTCACCCCTACTTGTTTGTGTTTGTGTTTGGATATGTGCGATGATCACCCACTTGGGTGAGAGCAGATGGCAAGGAGGATACTTTGGAAACCGTACTTGATGTGGATGGCAACGCTGCAGCTTAGATTCGCTAGCTTTTATTTGCTAGCTTTGAAGAACTTTTGTGCATTTAAAGTTTTAAATTCTCTGTGATTTCAAAGAAGAAACTTTAATACTCTAGTTTTCAATTTCATACTATTATAAAGATGACTGTAATCCTTAAAACTACTCTTGACTGCTTTTCTATATTATGAAATGATGACGTCTTTATTATATATGCTTCTTATATAATTGGGATGTCACAATTAACCTAACATTAGGAAAAAAGTGAAAAAATATTTATTTAAATATATATTAATTTTATTATAATTATACTAAAAAATATATATTCATTTTATTATATTAATAACAATAATAATTCATATATAATTTTAAATATATTAAGGTGATTCCATCAATTTTCATGAGACGATATTGTCAGAGAAACAATTTGATATAGCTGACCTTGATGCATTTTTGGTGGATACTTCTTTCTAATTTTGTTGCTATATTATGTATAATATAAGATAATATTCTACGCTATGTGCAAGTAATTTTCACATTTTACTTTGTATGTCAAAGGAAGATGCATGTCTCATTAAGGAATGCAAAAGTCGTCCAGTGTAATATAATTTAATTTGTAGAAAAATATGTAATCATTTTATTATAATTTCAAAAATTAAATTCATAATTATGATTAAGATGAGTAATTTGTTCCAATAATATACACACGCACCCATAATTTATTTAAACCAAAATGTTAATTATCAACAAATATTTAATTTTTTTTTTCAAAAATAATCTATTCCTATATCTCTCATAACATAACCATGCCTTGTTTAAATCGAATTAGAAGACGAGTAACTTTTATTTACTGTTGATAACTGTTCTTAATTATTTAATATTTAAAAAATAAATATTTTAAATATTTAAACTATATTATAATTAAATTTTACAGTAAATAATTTTGGATATTTAATTATATAATAAATTAAAAACGAAAATTTTTAATCATAATTTACTGTATAGATTATTTTTAACTCTTATTATTATAAATTTATTTTAATTTCTATAATAAGTTTAGATTTTGGGGGGAGGAGTAACGGTTATCTCGGATCTATTTCCCACGACTCCTCACTTATTTTCACCTTTCATCTCATTTGATTTCGTCACACAAAACCACTTTTCCGTTGAAATTCTGTTCCATACGCGATTGTAAGAAGAAGGAAGAAGATCATCGTGCAGTGGAAGATCCTTGGAAATGATGCTTTGTTGAATGGGCAATGTTACAGGACCGGTGGCGGCGAGATTGGCGTTTTTCCCGCCGGAGCCAGCGACGTATGAGATTTCGCGGGAGCGGGACGGGAGGGTGGTGATTTCCGGCGTGAGCGGGGACAAGAACTTGGAGGCTCACGTACTGGAGACGAAGGGTGGGAATAAGATCGTTGCGACGTTTTGGAAACATCCTTTTGCCAGGTTCACCTTGCTCTATTCCCATGGCAATGCCGCTGATTTAGGTCAGATGCATGACCTCTTCCTCGAACTCAGGGCACACCTCCGCGTCAATATCATGAGGTTTCTTTTTCCTCTCTTTACATTTCTCTCTCAGTGAAACCATGATTGCTTCTATGTTAGTTTATTTATTTATTTTAGGCTTTTACTTCCTCCACTTTCACAGTTTCAACAACCATGAATATTTCTTGACAGAAGAGATAATAAAATATGTAGAACATTATTAAAAAGATCTTAATGTTTTACCATTTTTAAATGAGTATTTGAATTAAAATTTTAATAACATTAATATCACGTATAACAAGCTAATTCTTAAATATTAATAGATATTAATTATAATTAGATTAGTATATATGTAACGAACACTGACCTAAATAAATGTTAAAATTAAGTAAGGTGTTACTAGCTTTAATAAGTATTAAAAATAAATTACATTAATGTTGGTTAGCTCGACACATAAATTAATATATGTTTTTATTTAAATATGTATAGAATCAAGGTGAGTTTTAAGATCTTAACTATAAAATTGTCTTTAACTCAATTTTTTGGTGAGAAAATGTCTTGCTCAATTAAGGAAGATCAAACAAATTCCTTTTTCTCAGTTGTAGCTATATCACAGTTCTTACCTAAATATTAATTTATAAAAGGGTTTTTCAATCACAATTAAAATTATGAAATCATTTTTGGAGGATCAAGACAAACAAGAATTAATAATAGGGTTTTAAAAAAAAATTAAGCGAATAATAAAATAATGTTGAAATGGATAAGATAAATTACATGTGGGAGGTTGCATCAACTTCTGGCAACATGGTGTTCAATCGCTCATGACTTCACACTGACATCACAGACCGAAAAAGAATGACTAAAGAGCTTGGAATACACAAATATTCTTATGTGTCTTTGGCATGATTTACAAGATTGTTTAACCCTAAATTTATAACAGATGGAGTGGATTTTTTCTTCACAACCGGTTCTCATACTTTCTCCTTAGGTCAAGTAACAACGCAGTGGTAACAAATAAAAGCAACCAAAATGTAAAATTATAATATAAAATAAAGAAAATTGAATTTGACCAAAAAACTTCTAGAGACTGATCTTGTAATAGAGGCCGGTTTCTTGATTTAGCAATATATTTCTAACATATTATTGGTTTGGGACTTCGTGGTTCTTGGATTCGTTTTTAGCTTTGATGCTCTTGGAGAAGATTGGAATGACCCAAACTCTGATACCATTTTGGGAAACTTAATCAAGACAAACAAAAGATTACCAAGGACCGTCCAAAACAAGCTACAAATATAAAGATATAAAAAATAAATTATGTTTCTCTAGGTTGGGTGTAGTTCAACTATGAAGTTATTGGAGAAACTTCAAAAGAAGTTGGCAAAAGCTATCATCCACCCCTTTTTCTACAAAAATATTTTCTTCTAATATTACTGCACTATCTACTCGACCTCATTAATAAGTTCACCAACGGCAAAAAGAACAACCCTCAAACTCTTCTCTGACACTTATGATTTGGACCAAACGATTTGTCACACCAATAATAGAGATTCATATCACTTCTCTTGATATGGAATATTCTTGGTTCCTATAATCCCTGACATTGTTTGACCCGAACTAGGCTTGGTCACTGACGATCTTAAGAACAATTCCCCACTCCATTGCCATATTTGTCTAAATTCATTGAACCAGTGTAAGTTCTTTGTGCTTCCTCGAAGTTTCATTCAAGACATAATTCCTCTTCCACCTTGATAACGGAAACCTAAATAAGGTTCTTGATACAAAGGTACATTGATATATTACTCATCCTTCATAGCTACCGCCACGCCTTGTACAGTTTTCAAGGCTCAAATCAGGTCCTTTAGGTCATGTGGACGAACCTGATTTCGAATATTCTGGAGTAATCCTATGAGGAAAAATACCCAATAAATTGATCTTCCAATGTCTCATTTGCTAGTGAGACCAAGATTTCAAATTTTTCGATGAAATCTTCGCTCAAATGCCATGCTTCACTTTTTCTTCAAAATCTCCTTTGTAGTGTTGTTGCAAGATCCTCCCAAGATTGGTTCCTGGATTCTTATCACAAAAATTTGAACTAATGAGATGCAATCCTTAAGAGATGAAACGATCTTGATCAATTCAAAAGGTGTTGGAGAGAAGAGACTCCATGAAAGAACATTAAAAGGTAGCGAAAACATGGGTTCCGTGGTGATTTATTTTCACAACACTGGAAACGCAAGATAGAAACAAGCACAAATTGCAAAAGGAAATATAAAATGGATTGAGAAAGAGTAAGAACATGTCACCTTCAAGAGGATTCTCAAAAGATAAGTGTATAAGGATTGGCCATTTGAAAAACAATTCAAGATAAGACTCAAAACAAAAGAAGAACTATCTCAAGAATCTGAAAGATATATCTGACAATGATTTCGTATATTCCAGAGTGATTTAAAATAGAGACATAGACTTTCTTTATATAGAAAATGGCCTAGAAGAGAAATGACCCGAACAAGTGTATAGAAAAAATAGAAAATTCAAATGTAAGTATAAGATTATACTTAAGTTATAAAGTTAGCTCAACTAATTCCTATGTTTAACACTTAACTCTTAATTAATCCTTACATATATGGTTGATTCCTTTAAATTAGGAAGAGACACACGGCAGTTCCTAAAATTAGAGAAAAATTCATTATTACACTTCCAAGAAGCACGTGTGGCACATGAAAAAGGTAAAAGTCAGTTACAATGCATCTTGTAAATCCAGTACGTCGAACCAAAATTGTTAAGCATCCACATTTTTGTAAGAAAAATAATGAAATGAAAATTAGAACTAATTTATTTGATCAAGTGTAAAAAGTATTACCAAGGAGCGCTTTCCTTTTCACTGGATTATTCAAGTTACACTTCTCTCTAGTCTAAAATAAATTGTCTTCCTTTTTCCCTTTAAGCTTCTTTTTAATGGGCTTCTTTGTGCTAACTAACTCTTAACTATAATAACTACCTTTCAAGTGTAATTATACTTTTTCATTTTAAACTCCTTTCATGATAAATCTGCCATCCTGCCTTATTATTTTGTTGTTGTGCTTGCTCCTTCCTCAGAGAATAGGATGCTTGGTTTTGAATCTTATTGAATGCAAAGTTAAGTCCTCTCTAATAAAGGTTGTGTCTGTTTCCAAACCAGTTGTTTGTGTCTTGAATTATATATTTTTTGTTCACCCTAATAGTTCATAAATGTTATTGTACATACTTGTTTGAAGTAAAATAAGTAATATTCCTTTCGGCATATAATTTTGAAACTTTATGCTACCATGCAGCTATGATTATTCAGGATATGGAGCCTCTACAGGTAAGGTAAGTATCATCCCTGATTCCTTTGCCCCAACTTTCACTTCTCTTTTATTTACTTTATTGGGTTGTTTCCAAACAAAAAATTACAAGGGATTGAATTGATCATAGATGTCTAGATTGTCCTTAGGTTTGGGATTGTGCATACCATGAAATATGATATAAAGATGCAAGATTAATAGATTAGATAATCCATTCCATTTGAATTCTACATTTTCTCCAAACCATTCTTTCCACCAATCTAACTGAATCTGTTATGTGTGATTATCTCTAACTTTGATAGCCATCAGAGTTCAACACATATTCTGACATAGAGGCTGTGTATGATTGTTTGAAGAGAGAATATGGAGTTGAGCCACAAGAGTTGATTTTGTATGGCCAATCAGTTGGCAGTGGGCCCACAATACACTTGGCTACTAAGTTACGGAATTTGAGAGGTGTTGTTATTCACAGTGGAATCCTTTCAGGGATAAGAGTCTTGTACCCTGTCAAGGTCACATTTTGGTTTGACATATTCAAAGTAAGTTTTTTCTGAGTGATCTCCTAATTCTTAATCAGTACCTATATTGAAATTTATCAGAGTTTTGTATTAACATACTTCTCTTTACTAATTTCAGAATATAGACAAAATAAGGCATGTTGACTGTCCAGTCTTAGTTATTCATGTAAGGTTATCTTTCTATCTATTTTTCTTATTATAGTTTCTGCATCATGTTTCTTGCGATGTTCAAAAGAGCTCATTGGTTTCTTTCTTCAGGTTTCCCTCCTAAATATATTATTGTTTCTTCTACTTTTTGAGTATATGATAAAATTGTTCTATATAGAATTTCATATTTGCTTGCTATATTTATCGATTAGGTAAATATGAAAACTTGGTTGAACCCGACAAGGAATTATTTTCCTGGTACTGTAGTTTATTTGACTAAAATATTTTCCCATTATACTTCTCACCAGTGTGCAGAAAGTCTTCAGATCTTGTTTCAATAATTTTAGTGAATCAGTTCATATTCTTAACAACAATTGTTAGCTGAATATCTCTTACAAAGTGCAAACAATAGATTTTAGTTCTGGAACTGAAACAGCCTAGCAATGGAGACACAAGTTAGTAACATATCTTAAGTTTTGTTTTCAGGGGGGTATCAGGCAAATTTTCCATTCGAACCTGAATTTAAAAAGCAATCAATGATTCAAACAAAAATTTGAAACATAGGCACAATATTTAATATGAAATGTTACATTTGAAACAGTTCTCCAATTATGCTTTTATTTGTCAGTTGTGTTCTGCTGCTATTGGAAGAGGATGGATCCTTACAGCACAATTTGTCCTATTATTGCTCATGCTATTATTTCTTAATCTTGAAGCCTATCCATAATCTAATCAATGCATATATTTTAGAGTATCAACGCATGTTTTCTTTTCTTAGGTTGTGGTGAAACATTGCCACAACATAAGACCCTGTTGTACATAAGTTCTTACCAGATAAGACCACAGAGCATAGTATCATTGTAGCAAAATTTGAGTCAAAATTTCAAACTTAGATGTTAGGGTCTGGATTATGTGTGACCATTGATGAGTTGAGTAGTCTGTACAAAGACCTTATCTTTGATTAAATAATGCACTTTCCGTGCAAATAGTAGTTTTATTTGTCTGGTTGTGTTTCATGGGCAGGGAACTAATGATGAAATCGTTGACTGGTCCCACGGAAAACGATTGTGGGAACTTTCGAAGGAAAAATATGACCCTTTGTGGGTAAAGGGTGGGGTCATTGCAACCTTGAGGCTTTTCCTGAGTACATCAAGCACTTGCGCAAGTTTCTAAATGCAATGGAGAAAATCTCAATCACAGGAGAAACAAACAAACCACTCACCCAAAATCCTCCTCATACTGAATCCAAACATAATTCTGAATCCAAACAAAACAAATGTTTAAGATTTGGTCTAATGAGATAGCTGGATCCGTTTCAGCTTCTAAAAGTAGGAAATCACGACCATGGCTTGATGGCAAATTCTTCACACACCTTCATATTTTCCCTCCTCCATGAATATAAAACTTATCATTTTGTCCCTTTTAAATTATGTAATTCTGAAATAAAGAATGATTTTCAAACTGTACAATTCGAAAAGTTTTCAAATTAGAAATCATTTTTTAAAGAAGATTTTTAGATTGCACCAAGTAAAAAAAATTTACTTGTGAATTGCACCATGTGGAATCTATTTTTTCTTTTAAAAAAACCCTTTTGGAGTGTAGAATCTTAAATTTGGAAACTAAAATTGACTTCTAGAAGTAGGAGAAGTTTAAGAAAGAAATAACTTTTAGATTACACAATTTCAAATCGTTTTTAACTTTTGGGTTGCTCAATCTAAAAGTTAATTTTAGCATAATTTGGAAGTTATTTTATGTTTGGACTGTAAGATCTATAAGTTATTTTTTACTTCTAAATTATATAATCCTCCAAAACTCTTATTTTAGTTTTAAGTATAATTTGAAAGTCTTTTCTAAAAAAAAAGTGACTTCCAAATTACGTTATTTTTACTTTCTGAATTTTACAATCCAAAAGTCATTCTTGATTTTGGAATTGTAAAATCTAAGAGATTTTTTTACTTGTAGGTTATACAAACCAAACAGAATAAAATAGGAATTTTTATATTCATAAGTAGCAAGATGAAAAATATGGAGGTGCGCAAAGAATTTGCCTGGTTTGATTGAAGGTTGAGAGCAACACTAATTTCAGTGAGGTCCAAGATTTGGAAGATAGTATATTACTTAAAAATTGAAGGATGTCTTTATTCCGAAACCTTTTGAAATGACCTTTTTAGTGAAGAAAGTAACAATTGAGAGTGGATAAACATCTGTTTTTGTATTCTCAGCATGCAATTATTATAAGGATATACTCACTGCACTCGGATATCTCTCTCGTAATCAGATTTTAAATATTAATAAACTTTAGCTTCTGCTCATTAAAGTTTATTTTAAAAAATATATTTTTCTATTTAAAAAATAGCTTGTATATCTCTATGTATAAATTTAACATACTATTCAGTATATAATTAAGTATTTTTATGACGTACAAAACGAGCTTATAAGGTTTTTGTCTAAAAGTAAAGGGATAACAGCCATTTTGATGTTTAATCATTAACGAGTTCAAAATAAACAACTGAATTTAAAGTTATACATTATTCGACGTTGACTTCCAAAAGTAACAAATTTAGTTTTGTTCTATGAAAATCTTAAATGGAGACTGAACTAGCGGTCATAATTTAAATATAAACTTATTAGTAACTCTACCTTTTAGCTTTTTTTATAGAAAAAGATCAGAGTCAAGAAGATTAAAAGTAAAATAATAATAGTAATAAATAATAACAATAATAATATTACCAATAATAATATTAATAGGAATAATAACAATATTAGTAGTAATATAATAATAACAATAATCATTATAATAATATTATCATTAGTTCTAACAACAATAATAAAAGTTGTGATAGCAGTTATACTAAAATTAATAATAGTAATACTACTACTAATTTGTAATACTTGTAATAGGATATATATAATTACCAATAAAGATAACTAATTTTAGCAACATAATTATGTTTGACTATTACAATTAATTTAAAAATAAAAAGTTTAAGAGATGTTTAAAAAGAAAAAAGCTTGTGAAAACATGTCTTATGGTTATGGTGATTTAAATTTGTATATAACACCAAAAACCCGTGAAAAATAATATGTGAAACAAAAATATTTTGTAAAAGAAATTAGAAAATGGACTGGGACTTAGAGATGGAAGAGAATGTCACCTGTGATAAATATCAAATGATGAGTGTAGTAAGTTTCGTCATCCGATAAAGTTTTCCATATAAAAATCAAGACAAAACTTGTTATAAATTTGATAAATGTATTATAAATAATAAATAATAAATGGATAAATCCAAATATTGTTTGTCGAGTTACCATTACATTGTTCAGAAAAATTATATTTATATACTAATTAAGACTAAAAATTTTAAAAAAATAAATATTGTGTATGTGTATGAAATAAATCTAAAACTAAGAAAGCAATAAAATTGAATTAATGAAATATATGATAAAGATTTCACCGAGATTCCAATCCATGATCCAATTTCATACAAAAATAAATCAAACAATATACTTTTAATTCGTACTCGAGCATTAACCAAATGAAACAAGCATTAATGTCTTAACAAGTCTAAACTGTAATAATAAAATCTCCAACGTCTTTGCAATTTTAATTATAAGTTCATATTAAGTTTAACATTCCCGTGTTAGGAATGACTTTTTACATTTGTGTCTAGCATGTAAAATCTATTAGTTGTCTTATCCCAATTAGGTTTTTCAGACTATTTTTCTATCACTAGGTACTACCAAATATGCATACAATAATCATCCAATTAAGAATAAAAATAAAACACAAGAGTGGTGGAAAATAAATATATTGAATAGTAATAATCACAAAGAGATAAATTACATTATGTTCAACTCCCGCTGATAAGAGAGTTAATTACTTTTATATATTTTGAACACTAAAAAAAAAAATAAGTAATGCCTATACCCTTAGAGCATAAGAAAAAACTTTAAAAGAGATACGATAAATTCTCTTTCTAAAGGCTTAAATAACTTTTAAAACTTTCAAATTAAACTCACAAAAAGAATTTTATTCAATCTTCAAAAGTAAATTTACAATTGAAAGATGCATCCTTCTATAAAGACAATGTTCTTCCTAAAGGAGAAGAAAAAACAACAATCACTTTAACTAAGTTAACTCTCTTAATCTCTTTAGTTAACTCATAATCTAGATTAGCACATAGGTTATTCCTTAAATCTAAGGAAGTAGTTCCTTTATTTATGGTGGAACTCACTATGACTGGTACTAACTATTCTCCAAAAGGCACACATTAGCTTGCAAAACTATAAAGAGTCAAGTGAAAGAGTTACAACCACCCATGAGTAGTCAAGAATTCCTTTCGATTATAGGATATTTTGAAAGAATAAATGAATATCATATAATATAATGAATCTACAAATTTACATGTCTTTTATCTTTTCTTTCGTTTATTTGAATCTTCCTTTTATAAATATTTCTTAATTTTTTTTTGTATTTATTCTTCTTTGCCACATGTTTCTTGTTTTTATACTTTATGTTTCTTTTCTCTATCTTCAACAAGCTATTTCTAATCCTTATTTACATCTTTTTTCCTATCTAAGAGGGAATTTACCCACAAATTCAAAAGCCTTATATCACATTAAAGCCACAACTCAAACCATACTCCTCATGTATATCTAATTGATTTGCGTTGTTGTTTATTCTCTTTAGGAATTGAAAAGGATTCTTAGTGCTTTGTCTCATTCTTTACCTTGTCATGTAGTTCCTTTATAAAATTTTCTCTTGCATTTACATCATTACACATCATATCCTTATGAAGAGAAAATAAATATAGAAGGATTAAAGGATTAAACACATAAACAATATCAAAAGGTGATTGAGAAGTAGTATAATGAACTACTATATTATCTACAAACTCAATATGAGGTATGTGTATTTCCCACTCTTTGAGATTTCTATAAATCATTCATCTAAGAAGATGGTTCTGTGACACCATTCATCGATCATTTGTTTTCATCTTTGTATTTTCTTTTATGGTTATGTATTGTGTTTCTTGGTTGCACAACTTTTCCCTATTTCCTTCTATTGCAAAGATATTGTCCATAAATAAACTTGTTGGAGTCTAGTAAGGGTCACATGTGTTATATCATATTTCAACAAACCTAGCATTACTCTAAGTGATTTTCATTATGTGTTTTACAACAAAATATGAAAAATAAAAGTATATTGCTTTTTTAAGTATCATATCCCATTAGATGTATTTGTTTGATAAGATCATACTCAAGCAGATAATAAGATATGTAATCTTTAACATTTCATAGTAAAAAGGATATTCTTTTTACAAGGTTTGCGAAAATCCTTTTAGTAATGATCTTGCGAATGAATAATTGTGCCAAATCAATTATTAGACTTAATATCTTTTTAATTATCGTGAAAAAAATTTAATACACAGTCAATCTTTTCTTCTTGTATATTTGACTTGTTTTCATAGTATGTATCGACAAATATATGGTGGAGTTTAAGAATGTTGTGTGATGCTCTAGCAAAACAAGTTATATAATTGATGAAGGGTTCAATTTTTCTTTGTGTCACTATTCAAAGAGATTGAATTTGTGACCATGAGTTTGTTGTTTGAAAGATGAGTTGAAAACATTGTGCAAAAAGTTTGAAATTACTCTATTAATTTTCTTGTTAAAAAATAATACCATTATAATGGTGGTCCTTTGAGGGTAGTTGAAAACACCTTGCAATGCACATCCAAATTATTGGAAAACAAATTTGCTTGTGTCATATGTGCTTATGTGCTTTTAGATGCATGCCTAAGTTTGGTGAATCATCATGTTTTTCAATATTGAGACACTTCCACTTCTGAGGAAGCGTGATGCTCATAATTCTAAGGTTGAACATATGGAAGTATAAAAAATTTACAAAGTAAAATCATCCAATAGAGTTGATATGGTAACTTTATAGTGTTGTTGTTGGTCATATCTACAAGACTCTTTTTGTAACATGGAGTCATAGTCGTGATTTAATGTTCAGAGTTACTGTAGATGCATTGCTTTTATTCAAGTTATTCATATATAAAAAAAAGATATATTATGAATTATATGAACATTATATATGATTATATTTCAGAGTTACTAGATAAAATCATTTCCCAGTATATTCAATCCTTTGGACAAGAAAAGGAACCAAATTGGTACTGCATGTTATATTTTTTGTAAGAAAATAAAATTATTTTTAAAATATAAGCAGATCTTATCTAATTTTATTTTATTTGACAATATTTTTATTTAAAATATCCTAATTTTAGTTAAATTTTTATATTCGATTGCATCATCATTATCTATACTTTTTATTTTATGACAAAACTATTTTGAAAAAATATTAGTTATTAGAAATATTTTAGTTTAATTATTTTTTGGTTCTAAGTTTGGTTAAAAATATTCAAATATATTTTTACTTGATTTTTTTTCTTTAATCAAGTACCAATTGAAAAATCGAATTAATTAGATATTTTTCCTTAATATCTTACCAACAATACTAAATACATATTATGTGTCATTTTGCAATATTTTTAATTATTCCTTTTAAAATTATTTTGTTTTCAATGTGTCAAATTCATGTCATGTGATATTATCAGTATTACATAACATTAACAGTGGGACAAGTTAATGCTAATGTTGCAGGTTACTATCTTATATTTAATTTAGTTTCTATGTATGTATTTTTGTTTCAATTCAATCACAACTTTTTTAAATTAGAATAATATTGTCCTCTCCGTATTAAAATTAAATTTATAATTTATATAAATATTATATTGATATTTTTATTAAAATTGATTTTTTAACTTATTAAGTTAAAAATAATTAAAGTAATTACATATTAAATTACTTTACAAATATTACAATAGATATTAATCAGTTAAATTATTGTATATTTTTATTTTTTAATTATGTAGTAAAAATTGATTTTTTTAATAATTTTTATTTTAAAATTTAATATTTTTAAGTCAGACATATTTATTCTATATATTATTTTATTTTAAGTTAGATAATACTTTGTTATTTACCATATAAATATTATTATATTTATTAAATAAATTTAAGTTTCATTTAAAAAGAGCATGTATTTAAAACTACTATATTGTTAATCTATATTTTTTTATAAGATTAAAAGTAATTTATTTAAATAAAATTCAATAATATGTTGATTTAAAAATAATTTTATAAATATTTAATACAAAATTAATTTTAATATAAATATAAGTATAATATTTATACAAATAATAAATTTAGTCTAATTTAAAAAGAAGCAACATTGTTTTAATTTTAAAAAAAGCTTAGAATTGAATCAAATCATAAAATGAATATAAAAAATAATTTGAATAAAAAAAATGACACATAACAGTGATATATTTACATGAGTGTCACTTGACTCACCACATACATAACACATACACAACAATTTTTTTTTAAACAAATTAAAAATAAAAAATAAATAAAATTATAAATTAGTACCTGACATATAATCTAAGGCTGTTGATAAAGTAATAACGAAAATAATCTATTTGAATTAATTTTTAAAAATTAAAATTAAGATTTTTTTCTTAGAAGAAAATAGTTTTGAAATTGTTAGTTGATGGTGGTGAGTGATTAACTCAAGACTTTGAAATTGGAATATTGCATAACAACCGACAAAGCCATTAATTTAACTTTTACTTTAATAGGTAAATTGAAAAAGAATAATTAATAATAATTAATTGGCGTAATTAGATGTTAATGATGATGATTGGGATTTGTTTAATAATTAGTGTAAGAGCATATGCCAAAACAATGCATTTCTGACTGACTAAGAACTTTCCACCTGTCTCGGTCAACCCACTAACGAAAATTAACAATAAATTCATCAAAATTATTTATTTACTTTCTTAACAACATTTCTCTATTATTCTTATAAATTATACCAACCTTTTTTTATATTTAAAATAAGCTAAATAGTCAATTTTATACATAAGTATTACATAAAAAAGTCACAACATTGTTTTGTAAAAATCTTCAATTCAGATAATTTCGTTTCAAATTTATTAATATTTAAGGTAATTAAATACGTATTTAACTTTCAGTATTTGTGTCATAAATTTCTCAAGAAGAAATTAAAATTAATATACAGTTAATTTTGAAAGAACAATCAATTATTGTAATTTTACAAAACAAAAACAAAAAATAAAAGATTCTAATAACATATTAATTTAATTTTAAACACTTGTAACATTATTATTTTTATTATACTAAAAATGACAATATTTATTTAATTTTTAAAATATTACATATATCTCTATAAAAATTTGTCATAAAAGTAAGAAATAGGCACATTTTGTACAACCCACAAAGAAAATTTCATATACTTTCACTAATATTCTTTTAAAAGCAAAAAAGAAGAAGAAAGATTGTATCCTTGGGTTAAAAATATATATTTTCCAATTATGGTTGATTATTTTAAGAGATTTTTATTATTAAGGAATTTAATTTGTTGTTGTGAATTTAAATACGATATATTATATTTATTTACTTTTATAACTACTTACTTTTGATATATGTTATGGTTTTTATGAGGTTTTCAAATAAAATTCAAATTTTATAATTTTATTTTTGTATTAATATCGATCAATATACTATATTACATAGTATGAAAGATAAAGTGAAAAATATTTTGTTAATCCTGATTAAATTTGAACCCATGTATTGAGCAATCAATGACCTATTTTAATAAAACACATGGAATTAAAAAAAATATTTAAAGGAAAATATTCTCCTGAAAAGTTTTTGACCATATTCCATGTACAGAAACCTTAAAATGGTATATACATTTAAAAAGAAACAGTTATAGCACATTACCTAAATACGAAGATTCTTGTTGAGATTTTTCTCAATTTCTAGACATGATATTTTACTGGGTTGACCACAAGGCGCACTTTGGGTAATCAATATTTAGCAGTGAATTTAAATCGCATTAAAGATGAATAAGCAAAGAAGAAGAAGTTGTGGCATTTATGTTTTGAATAATCATAGGAAGCATTGATAGTAGACATGATTGGAATGATTTGGAAAAATGATGTCTTTAGTTTTTGGTTTGACTAGGGCATAGGGGTGTTTGGAGAGAGCATTTGCATCAATGAGTTGAGCACATGAGCATTTCTATATCAGTCCCCAAAAGGGTTTAATGGGGAACATGTCACACTGGCATTGGCGTGAAGAGGAGAGAGAAATTGGGGAATGTCATGAATTAAAAACTAGAGGAGTGAATCTTCCTGCACCTCCCTCACCTCATCCTGCACCCCCAAAATTACGTATATACCCTTCAATTAATTAAAAAAGTCAAAACCTTCATTTAAAGTCAAAACTGTAATTATTAAATTTTCTAACTCCCAACCACATTCCCTTTTTTATAAATCCAGCTGGTGCGTGCACTGTTCATTCATGATAATTTTTACTGTAGCAAGTGAAATTTGGAGTTACAGCAGCAGGAGGAGGAGGAAGAAGACTGCGCCGGCGAAGGTACGCAACCGCAAAAAGACTCCGCCGCACTTCGAAGTGCGTTTTTAAATTTGGGTGACGCACTTTGAAGTGCGTTGTGTTTATTTTTTTTTTTTCATGTTTTGTTTAATTTTTTCTTGTTTTTATGCAAATTTTTTATTTAATCTTTTGTAATTATACAATGGTGGGGTGGGGTGGTGGTCTAGGTTTTTGGGAGATTTATTTATGTGAGCGTGAGGTAGAGGAAGACAGTGAGGTAGTGAGGTGTGGGTAGCATTGGTTTAGGGTTTAGGCCGCGCCGCACTTCGAAGTGCGCAATTTGTAGCCGCCGCACTTCGAAGTGCGTTTAGGAATTTGTATCCGCCGCAGTTTGAAGTGCGGTTGTGGTTTTTTTAGTGAAATTCTAATTTTTTTTAATGTTTTTCTCATTATGTTATTATTTTTAATTTAAATTTATTGTTTTATGTTTTTTTTTAATATTTTTGTTATTATGTTATTATTTTGAATTTAAATTTATTGTTTTATGTAATTTTTTTAATGTTTTTGTTATTATGTTATTAATTTTAATTTAAAATTATTGTTTTATGTTATTTTTTTAATGTTTTTGTTATTATGTTATTATTTTTAATTTAAATTTATTGTTATTATGTTATTATTTTTAATTTAAATTTATTGTTTTATGTTATTTTTTTAATGTTTTTGTTATTATGTTATTATTTTTAATTTAAATTTATTGTTTTATGTTATTTTTTTAATGTTTTTGTTATTATGTTATTTTTTATTTAAATTTATTGTTTTATGTTATTTTTTTAATTTTGTTGTTATTATGTTATTATTTTTAATTTAAATTTATTGTTTTATGTTATTTTTTAATGTTTTTGTTATTATGTTGTTATTTATAATTGAAATTTATTGTTTTATGTTATTTTTTTAATTTTTTTGTTATTATGTTATTATTTTTAATTTAAATTTATTGTTTTATGTTATTTTTTTAATGTTTTTGTTATTATGTTATTATTTATAATTGAAATTTATTGTTTTATGTTATTTTTTTAATTTTTTTGTTATTATGTTATTATTTTTAATTTAAATTTATTGTTTTATGTTATGATTATTTATTTTAAATTTTTTTCATGAATTATGGTTAGTCATTATGGAGTGATTAGGGAGTGTATTTAGGTTATATGAATTTTTAGTAATTTAGGTTATATAATTTTTTATTAGAGAGTGTTTTTGAATTTTTGATTTGTAATTTAATAAATTTTGAATTGTAATATTTATTGTAGGTCATATTTAATTATATGAGATGGATAACTATCCATATTTGGATTCTGAAATAAATTCTGATTTTATATCGGAATTTTCTTATTCTTTAAAAGAAGTGGGTGAGGGTGATTATTCAGATCAATTTTCCACTGATAAAATATTCCCAACACGCGCCGATTTAATTCAATGGGTTCGAAAGATTGCATTTGATCTTGGATTTGTTGTCGTCACTATAAGATCTGACACAGCAACTGGTGAAGCTGGTAGAAAGACATTTATTTTGTTAGGCTGTGAAAGAAGCGGGAAGTATAGGAAGTATAAGGCAGATGTTCAACCTAGTTTATCTGGCACAAGAAAATGTGAGTGTCCGTTTAGGTTGAGGGGTAAACCTAAAGGAGATGGTTGGGTGTTGAAGGTTATGTGCGGCTATCACAACCATGAATTAGCAGAGACTTTGGTCGGTCATCCTTTCGCGGGTAGGTTAAATGCGGCTGAACAATCAATTCTTGTGGACATGACTAATAGTCAAGTAAAGCCGTCAAATATTCTTTTGACTCTGAAAGAACATAATGAAGATAACGTGACAACAATAAAGCAAATATATAATGCGAGGTACACGTACAAACGATCTTTGAGAGGGTCTAGAACGGAAATGCAGCAGTTGATGATGTTGTTAGATAGAGACAAATACATCCAGAGAAGTAGATGTTTGGACGATTCTGACGTGGTAAGTGACTTGTTTTGGACACATCCCGATTCAGTGCACTTAGTCAATTCTTTTAATATTGTTTTCTTAATGGATACGACGTACAAGACGAACAAATATCGACTTCCGTTGCTCGAGATTGTGGGAGTCACATCAACTGGTTTGACATTCACAGCCGCCTTTGCATTACTTTCAAGTGAACGCCAAAGTAATTTCACTTGGGCATTGGAAAGGTTCAAAGGATTATTATTGACATCAGATGGCGGTCCACGCGTTATTATCACTGACAGAGACCTTGCTTTGATAAATGCAATTAATAATGTCTTTCCGGAGACTTATCAGATGTTATGTACATTCCACATTGCGAAAAATGTTAGAGCCAAATGCAAGATGTTAGTGGATAAGGTTGAGTCAGTGGATGTGTTGATGGAAGTGTGGCAGAATGTCATGGATTGTGACGACCAGTCTATGTTTAGTGCTTATGTTCATCGTCTTGAGTATGCCTCTTCTCCATGGCCTCTATTTTTGATTATGTCAACCGCACTTGGATAATTCCGTACAAGACATACTTTGTCAAGGCGTGGACGAACAAAGTTATGCATCTAGGCAACACTACAACAAACAGGTAATTTTTATTCTCATCGGCTTTTGTACTTATGTATTTCACATTTGTGTGTAATGTATTAATGTGATATGTGACAGGGTTGAGTCTGCGCACTGGAACCTGAAGAGATTATTGGGATCTAGTATGGGAGACCTATGCTCGTGTTGGGATGCCATGCATAACGTCATAGTCCTACAACATAACAAGATCAAGGCGTCCTTTGAACAAAGTTTGAACGTAATAAGTGATGCTTACAAAGGTTTAATATATAGAAGACTTGTTGGGCGTGTTTCACGATACGCTTTAGGACTTATTGCTGATGAAATGGAGCGAGTCAATAAAATAGGTATGGACAGTGGTCGTTGTGGATGCATTTTGAGCTCAACATACGGCCTACCATGTGCGTGTGTATTAGCACGATATCAACCTGGAATAATTCCACTTGGTGAAATTCATGTTATGTGGACCCGTTTAAGCATTTCAAGTATTGTTTCTAATGAATCGCTTCCAGAGTTTAGCATTGACCGTGAAGTTCAATTGGTACAAGAAAGATTCAAGAAGGTTGACATCGGTGAAAAGGTCAACATAAAGCAAAAAAGAAGAAGAAAGGTTGTATCCTTGGGTTAAAAATATATATTTTAATATTATGGTTGATTATTTTAAGAGATTTTTATTATTAAGGAATTTAATTTGTTGTTGTGAATTTAAATACGATATATTATATTTATTTACTTTTATAACTACTTACTTTTGATATATGTTAGGTTTTTTGGTAAAAATTGCTCTAGAGGAGCATATCTCTGGGTAGTGGGATTTGTTATCCTTTTGTATTCTGCTTCCATTAACAAAATAATCCAACATCAATGCTTACTTCATTTCTTTCTTTTTCTTCTTACTTTTAAGGTGTTGGTTTGTAACAACCTTACAACTTGGTTTTGTTTGGTTAAGTTAGGTTTAAAATTCATTTCTTAATAGATTTCAGTTAGTGGTCCAAGTGGATAAGCCTCTTAAGGTGTACACTCGAAGGCTCAAACATATAGGCCTTAATTCTCACTTTAGGTAAGAAATGGAACTGTAGGTATAAGTTAGTTACGGGACAGAGGAGATACTGAAATCTATTATATAGGGAAATAATGGAATTTTGGGATAGGGATTTTCATTTTGAAAGATAATAGTATCTGGGGCTTGGGATGCAGACTGTTTCTTCTTGTATTGCCTTTTACTGCAGAATATACTGAATTTGATAGACATTCTCTGTAAAAGTAAGCCCTATCCAACTAAGTGAGGTAAAAAGGGGCTTTTCATGAACTGAAAATGCATTCATTTGACAACCTTATATGACAGATTTTCTGAAGTTATAGATGGGACCAGAATGAATTGGGGTAACCACAGCATAAATTTCCAAATTCATCCAAATGGCCCAAATCCATACAAGTGCCTGGAAATTGTTTATTCAATCATGTAATTAATTCTCAACTTTGCATATATTCTTGTTTGACTTGTAGGTTCCTTTACCAGATAAGCCACCTGTAGAGGATTTAAAGCTAATTCAGGAGTGGAAATGTGGTCTAAGGAAGGCAAAAAAAATTAATATGGAAAGGCATTCTCTAAGATGTGACACTGAACTTAAGCTTTCTGTAAGATCTTCCTTTCATTATAGAATAACTTTCATGTGATACATTTAATCTATCCCATGATTCACTACACCAGTGATAATTAAAACCAAATAATTTATAAAACAGGTGGCAAGAAAAATGAAGGACGAGGAAGGCTTTTATTATCCACACAATCTTGACTTCCGTGGCAGAGCATATCCTATGCATCCTCACTTGAATCATTTAGGTTCTGATCTGTGTCGAGGACTACTTGAATTTGCAGAAGGGAAGCCACTGGGAAAGTGTGGACTAAGGTGGTTGAAGATACATCTAGCAAATTTGTATGCTGGTGGTATTGAGAAGCTATCTTATGACGGGCGGTTAGCATTTATAGAGAATCATATTAATGATATAATTGATTCTGCTGATAACCCTGTTAATGGAAATCGGTGGTGGTTAACTGCTGAGGATCCTTTTCAGTGCCTTACTGCTTGTATTAATCTATCAGAGGCATTAAAAAGCTCTTCACCAAATTCTTTTATCTCACATCTTCCAATTCATCAGGTAAATTCTTCATTACAAGCTTTTAAACAATGTAAAAAGGAAACTGTGCCTTTTTGGTGTTCTTTGCATATTAATCAAATCAAGTCTAAGTGTAGACCCTCAAGACAAAATTAGATTTTCAATAAAGTTTTACTATCTGAAAGGTAGCATGCAATCACAGAGAAAACCAAAAAACACGAAAAAAAGAAAATATAAATTTGGTAACCAAACACTTTAAGTGAACGCACTGTGGGTTTTTGTTGTTGCAAAACTCTATGGTATGAGATTACTTTTCAGTTTATAATTTTTTCTGTATGAATAAAAATATTTCTAGTAATGCTGCTCTAATGAATTTTTAGGACGGTTCCTGTAATGGCTTACAACACTATGCAGCACTGGGAAGAAATGAGGTAGGTTTACTTGTCTGACTTTTTTTGTTTTGCAATCACTCTTTATATAATCTGTTATTTCATTTGTTTATGATTTTTCTGTTGTTTAATGTTTTTATATAGCTTTCTTCAACATTTACACTCAGATTATTTTTCAACATTTTTTTTCCCTCTTTTAGCTTCATTCATGCTCAATTTCTTATTTAAAATCTTATTTATGTTGTATCAGAACAAAATTGATCTTAAAACAACTTTTTACCAAACATACCCAATCAAAATATTGATTTGATAATTGTTGAAATATGGGTGTATATACTGCACATTTACTGTATGTATATAGTATGTTTGTATGCATGTATGTATATACATATGTATGTTTTTGTGTGTGTGTATATATATGTATAATGGTATCAAAGCTCTAGGTTTTTCTTACAGTTGCTGCAATTTCATCGTAACAGCCTTTATTGCTGTTTTATTTTTGTAAAATCACCCATTAGACTGGCAGTTGCTAATTTGCATCTCCACGATGTTTGATCCTAAATCAACAAAAGAAGATTCCAATTTTTTACAAAAGACTGGTGAACTTCAAGGCATTAGAACTTTGTATAGGTTAAATGAGAAACTCTCTGATTCATGGTCTCATGATCTCTGCGGTAACATTTCTTGTATGAGTGTCTCGTATGGTGCTATTGTGGATTCAGTAGCCATGGATCATATGACGTACTCATCTCAACTCTTTCATTCTTATGCCCCATGTCCAAGCAATAGGAAAATTATTGTTGCCAATGACTCTTCTACAGTTGCAGGATTTGGAGATATCCTTTTACCCTCCAAACCTATTCTTAAAGATGTTCTCCATGTTCCAAAACTCTTGACAAGTCTTTTCTCCATCAAAAAATTAACATATGACCTCAATTGCTTTGAAATGTTTTCCCGATCTTTGTGTGTTTTCCAAGAGCAGGACTCAGGGAGGAGGATTGGACTTGGTCAGCAAAGAAATGGGCTCTACTACCTAGAACCATTCCAAGAATCCAAAGTTGACCGACCCATGTCTCATCTCAATATATCAAATGAGGCCACTCTTTGTTTGTATCATTGTTGCTTAGGAAATCCATCATTTTCTGTTTTTTAAAATTATGTTTTCGCCTCAATTTTAAAATCTAGGCACCTCAAAGTTGCATTGTGAGGCTTGTGAATTGGCTAAATTGATAGGATTATGAATGTATATGTAAGGAGGAAGGTTGTTAAAAAATAGGTAGTTGTCAGGAGGTTTGGAGGGGGGAGAGACTTTCAGTGAAAGTCTATATAGTGAGAGGTAGCCTTGTCTGGGAATGAGGATTCTGGTTTAGAAGAATAGAGAACATGATTATTGCTATCCTGTGTAGGAGGGAACATTGTCCCTGGAGACATTGTACAGGTTGTTTTGTTGACTACAATCTAATAATCAGAGTATTTTCAGTGTTTTGGAGTGTGATATTCCTTTCTGTGTGTGAGTGCTGATAAATAGGTTTCTTTTATCAAGAAACCTAACAAACACACCTGTGTGTCTTTCCCCATCAACAATAACAGAAGTCCACAATCTTTCCAATTAATCCATAGTGATATATGGAGACCATATACTACATGTAATATCCCTGGGGCTGTTGGTTTGTGTTTGTAACCTTTTTTGATGATTGTGCTAGAGTTACTTGGCACTATTTGCTTGAACAAAATCTAACATGAGCACTATTATTCCCATTTTTCATTCAATGATTCAAAATTATTTCGAGCTCCACATAAAAGGATTTAGGTTCCACAAGGCTAGGAATTATTTGAACGAAAATGTGTATACTTATTTTCATTCCAAAGGGATTATTCATGACTCTTAATGTCTATACTCCTCAACAGAATGGAGTGACAGAGAGGAAAAATAGGCATTTGCTTAACACCACCCAAGCACTTCTCTTTCAAGGGAAAATTTGAAAAAGTTGTTGGAGAGAAGCTGTCTTCACTGCTGTGTATATGATAAATAGGCTTTCTCTCACATAGCCTAGAGAACAAAAGTCCACTTGAAACCCTAAACTATTATCTCCTTCACTTCCAGATCTCAAATGGCCTCTTTCCTAGAATATTTGGGTCAACTTTTGTACATACCCACAACCACAATGGAGACAAACTTGATACTCTGGCAGTTAGTTGTGCCTTTCTTGGTTATTCACCAACTCAAAAAGGTTACAAATGTTATAAACTTTCTTAAAAATTGTATATCTCCATTTATGTCACTTTCATTGAAACTTAATCTTTTTCTGCAATTCTGGCTCCCAAGAAGTCCTTTCAGGAAATTGTGATGACCACCTTGAACCCTTTGTTCTGTCACATGCTCTAACTGAAGCTGATAGGATATGTAATGTGTATGTTAGGAGGAAACGTATAAAGAAAGTAGTTGTTGGCTGGTTAGGTTGAGTGAGACTTTCTATATATAGTTGGGGGTCTTTGTTTGCAGGGATGTTTTTTTGGATCATTGCCATCCTGTGAGAAGGGAACATTGTCCCTTGGATGCATTCAGGCTGTACTTGTTGCATAGAATCAATAATACGAGATCTATTTAGTGAGTTTAGGTGTTTGCAGTGGTTTTCCTGGTTTCCTCTATCTAGAAACCTAACAGAAGCCTACAAAAATGAACTTACAACTGAGCAAATTAATTCTAGGGCAGAGCACTCCAAGAGATTGTACCCATAATTTTCCCAAAAAATACTGGAATCGAATGCTCAGAGCAGCCCCAAGAGTTTGTACCCATAATTTTCTAAGATTCAAGAATGTCTTCACAAAAAGGAAGAGCATACCAAACATGTGGCAAGTCCATGAATCCAATCCACATAAAAGGATTCCCATAAAAAATACTGGAATGGTCAGAGCAGCCCCAAGATTCAACAATGTCTACACAAAAAGGAAGAGCATACCAAACATTTGACAAGTCCATAAATCCAATCCAAGTTCTGAACCTGAAACTACAAACATTTAAATCAGAATGTATACACTTTGTTTACTAAACATTTAAATCAGAATGTATACACTTTGTTTACTAAACATTTAAATCAGAATGTATACACTTTATTTACTAAACATTCACAGAAAGTGGGGGTAACAATACTTCTAGTTTATCTTGATGACATTATAGTGTCTGGAAATGATGAAAAAGAGAAGGAAGACTTGAAACAGAGACTAGTCCAGTAAATTGAACTAAATGAGCTGGGAAGACTAAAGTAGTTTTTAGGTATTGAGGTAGCAAACACTAACCAGGGAATTTTCAAATCTCAGCAAAAATATATAACCTTTTTGCTGGTAGAAATTGAGAAAATTTGGTGCAGACTAGTGTCAACTCCAATGGATCCCAATCACAAGTTATGTAAGGCTGAAGAAGAATCAGCTGGAGACAAAAAGATGTATTAGAGGCTGATTGGAATATTAATATATTTGGTTCACACACAGCCAGAAATTGCTTATTTAGTGAGTATCATCAGTTTATGCATGAACGAAGGAATCTCATCTTCAAGCTGCTTGTAGAATTCTACAGTACTTGAAGGGAAGCCCCTGAAAAGGGAAATACTGTTGAAAAGAAATGGAGGACTAACTCTTGGATCCTACACTAATGCAAGTTATGCAGGTTCTCTTGTTGATAAAACATCAACAACTGAATATTGTTACTTTCCTAGGTGAGAACATAGTGACATGGAGAAGCAAAAAACAGAATGTGGTGTCAATATCATCTGCTGAATCAGAATTTAGGTCCACAAGAGCTATGTGAGTTATTATGCATAAAAATTATCTTAGATGGCTTGAAGATTAATTTGGAGGGACCCATGAAGCTCTGCTGTGATGATAAATCAGCAATAGACAATGCACATAAATACGTTGAACATGACAGAACAATACATATAATAATAGATAGACACTTCATCAAGGAAATATTAGAAGAAGGTTTAGTATGCGTGTCATACACTTCGTCCAGGCAATTGGTGGCTGATGTGCTGACAAAAGGACTCAATACCTCAGACTTCCATAATCTCAACCAAGTTGGGAATTGAGGACATTTATTCCTCAGCTTGAGAGAGGGTGTTGAAATATGGGTATAAATACTGCATTTACTGTACAATAAATATATATCAATTAGATAATAAATATATATTTGTTTGTAAGAAATCCCTAAAATTAAGAGATTGGGATTAGGAATTTGTTTGGTAGGTTTGCTCCAGATTTAGAGCTTTTATGTCAGGAATTTATTTCCTTTACTTGTGGAAATTTATTTCTTTTATTTTAGGAGTTTTATTTCCTTTTAATAGAATTTCGTTTTTCCTTTAAAGACCTATGTATTGTTTCTTCTTGAGATCAAGAAAAGTAATTCCATAATTATTTTTTACTGCATATACATTTTTTTCACAATTGCAATGATTGATAATTACATTTGTATGACAATTAAGGTGTTTGTCACATTCTAAAATGGCTACCATAATCGTAGTCAGTGCAGAGTTCATTAATCTTTCCCACATAGATATTTGGTTACTTTATTTTTTTTTTATATGCTTCCTTCCATTACTAGAATTGTTAAGTGATAAATTATTTGATTTTATTTTCTAATCTCTGATTTACCACTCCATTTACTGGAATAAATGTACTTTCTCAGCCGGAGGCTGCAGCGGTTAACTTAGTAGCTAAGGAGAAACCTGCTGATGTATACACAGAGATTGCTGTTAGGTATATTAAACTTATTACAGTATATTCAGCTCTGGGCATTTCTTGTTACTTCCGTACTCCCTCACCTTATAAAAATGTTTACATTTATTTCTTTTCATGGAGTGGTTACATTTTTGTGTGATCTTACTTCATGACCGACTATGCTTTTGAGTAAATTATCCAAACTCAGAACTTTTGTGGTCCATCATCCCATGTATGTCCAATTAATTCTTGTCATAATTGCTTTGGAAAATTAATATTTTAGTCACTTAATTACAATATGAGTAGGGTTTATGATATAATGAGACGAGACAGCAACAAAGACCCAGATACCTTTCCAAATGCTTTGTTAGCAAAGGTGTTGATTGATCAGGTCAGTCTTTATTTAAATTTTCAAGGTTGTGCTGATTGCTAAATGATATTGATTATGTCTTTTTTATCTGTTCCTATTCTAAACTTTTGGAAATATTCAGATTGATAGGAAACTGGTCAAGCAGACGGTAATGACTTCTGTTTATGGTGTTACTTTTATTGGGGCGCGGGAGCAAATTAAGAGAAGATTAGCGGAGAAAGGTCTGATTGATGATGATAGACTTTTATATGCTGCAGCTTGCTATGCAGCTAAGGTGGGTATCAACAATATTATATTCTAGGATTTTAGCTTTTTGAGATTGCAATAGCTTCCTTGATGGGCTATTATTAATCTATGATCATTAATGTTAAACTATATGAAAGAGAGAAATTGAGATAAAGCCATGTGTCTGAGACAATATGAATGTTTTATGTATATTGAGAAAGAAGAGTAAATAAATAAAGGAAGATTTAATATCGTATGAACATAAATAAGACCTCCATAACAGATTCTCTTGTATTTTCACACTATATTGTTGGTATTCAAAAGGTCGACTTGTCTAACTATTCCACTTGGACTTCTGAATTTGGGTTATGGTTAAGTGGGTGTACCTACAAATCCTTTTTCACTACAATTGCTTAATTTGTTCATACAAAAGATGTGAACACTTGTTGATTGCTTGCATAAACTGATTAACATCAATTGCAAAAAGATAGATCAGGTATAGTAATGGTAGGGCTATGTATTGAGGTTCACGTTGATCAAAGTAACAGATTCTCTTCTATATCTCTCTAGATCAAAGTGAGGTTCACGTTGATCTGCCATTAATTTTTTATTTAGATCCATAGGGCTATATATTGTTCCAGAGTCAGTCATGCCTGTTTCTTTCAAGGTATCTAAAATATATTTCCTTTTGAGAAACTACAATACCTTCTTTTTATTGAGCCACTTCAATTCCTATAAAGTATTTAAGACATCCAAGGTGATTGCATAGGTGTTTGTTTAAGATTCTAGAAGCATC
This sequence comes from Vigna umbellata, assembly GCF_029865625.1. Taxonomy (NCBI): domain Eukaryota; kingdom Viridiplantae; phylum Streptophyta; class Magnoliopsida; order Fabales; family Fabaceae; genus Vigna; species Vigna umbellata. The sequence goes on from NC_142171.1 coordinate 19,085,292, forward strand.
ATTCTGTGTCGTGACAATGTCATCAACACAGACAAAGTAAACACATTTTCATGACAATAAAAAACTAAGGCCTTGTTCACTTGAAGGGATTTGGAGGAGAGTAATTGAAGGGATTTGAGAGGATTTGGAGATAAATTTTTTTGTTGTTTATTTGAGTGAATTTGGAGATAAATTAGAGTATATTTGGAAGTAAAATTTGTGAGAATTAGTGTAGGATTTTATTGACGTGACAGATTAAAAAAATTTACTTGCAAATCCACTCTCATTTACCTCTAAATTCACTCAAATAAACAACAAAAATATTTATTTTCAGATCCTCTCAAATCCCTTCAATTACTCTCCCCCAAATCCCTTCAAGTGAACAAGGCCTAAATGATCTACCTCATTGTATTTAAGCCCAATGGTTTGAACATGACTAAATTTTTTAAACCAATCATGAGGAGAATTGCTTGAGATCATAGAATATTGCAACTTACAAACATAGTCAAACTCCCCGTAAACATCATAAGGTTGCTACAAGTGAATCTTCTCTTCTAGATTACCATGAAGGAAATCATTTTTTGTTGCTAATTGATGAATAGGAAAATGACATATAACTATCATGGCAAAAAAGAGATGCATAATAATCATTTTGGATACGGGAGAAAAAGTATCACCATAATCAAGGTCATAGATCAAAGTATATGATTTGGTTACTAATTTAGCTTTAAGGTGCTCAACTTTATGATTTGGCCCAACTTTTGCGGTATAAACCTAGAGACAACCAAAAACCTTTTGTCCAGCAGGAAAAGGAACTAGTCCTATCTATCATTATGTTCCAGAGCTTTCATTTCAACAATTACCAGCTTGTTGCCATCCAAAATTATCAGGTGCCTTGATTACATTTCTAGGAATAGTAATATAAGATACAAAGGAGAGAAAAGGAAAAATAGGAAGAAGACAAACAATGATAGCCTGGAAAATTGGAAATAAGATGAAGATTGTGTGTCGAGCTAGGGGTACCTTTGCAAATTACATTAGGTCAATTTGAATCTTCATTATTAGAATTCGTAGTATGGAATGATGATAGTGAGGACATTGATGACAAGGACTCACCATGTACATTTGAATCCATTGTTGGTAAGTGTTAGGAGGGAGCGTTGGTCTAAGTGAGCTGTGCTAACTAGAGGAATTTGAATTATTGGGAAAAGTTGGAAAACTGTTTGGAATAGGATACACAAAGGGATTAACTAAAGGCATAGGCAAGACCTATTGGACAAAGTTATCATCTTGGGTGGAGAAAGAAGAAAGAAGTTTATTCAAAAAAGGTGACACTTGTAGACATATAATATTTTTTATTGTCAGGGCAATGACACCACAACCCTTACAAGACGAGAATATCCTAAAATCACACATTTGGTAACTCGACCTTAGACTTTATCCAAACTTGATGACACTCCATGTTTAAAATTCGCACAAGTTAAGACTTAAGGATAAATGGAAAGTAGATGTTCATTTGAAAACATTTGGAATATGGAACCTTATTGTCCAACAAAGAAGAGGAGGACATTCTATTAATAAGATAGCAAGCACTATGAGTAACATAACCCCAATGATAGATAGGTAGATTGACACCAAGCAATAAGGTACAATCAGTTTCAACTGGTTAAGATTCTTTGAGATTATCACTCCTTAAGATCTTTATTCCTTGGCCTAACTAGTTTTTGATTTCTTTAAGGAAAGACAGGTATTCAAAAGTTTGGACCAATATTTCTTTTAGTAAACCTAAGTATGACATGAATACTCATTAATAAAAGTGACAAAATAACGAAACTCAAAGGAGGTGACTATCAAATTTGTACCTGACCAAAGAGAATCACATGCTAATTGTGGTATAGAGAAGGTTGGTTGGTAAGCTAAAATACATCACTATAACTCATCCTGACATTGTCTTTGCAGTGTCTTGTGAAAACCACTAGGGTGTAGTCATACAAATCCTAAAGTATATTAAGAAGGCTCTTGGAAAATACCTTATTTACAAAGATAAGAGAAATAGTCAAATTGTTTGGTACTTTGACGATGACTAGCAGGGTCACCAAGCGATGGGGATTAAACTTTAGGGTATTGGGTTCCTGTTCGAGGTAATTTAATATCATGGAAAAGTAAGAAACAAAATACAAAACAATGACATTAGTCACTTTTGAGCTTATATGGTAAAACAATTCCTCAAAGAACTTGAATTTTAAAAAAGTTCCTAAATGCTACTTATACGTGACACCCATATGGTGGAAAAATGTGTGAAGGCACTAGGCAATAATTATGAAACTACTTTTCTTGATCTCAAAAGGAAATAACAAATTGGTATTTAAAGGAAAAATGAAATCCTAATAAAAGGAAATAAATCTCCTCAAATAAAAGAAATAAATCTCCTAAAAATAAAGGAAATAAATCTCTAGACATAAAGACTCTAAATTTTGAGTATATCTAGCAAATAAACTCCTAATCGCAATCCCTTAATTTTAGGGATTTCTTACAAAAACCTCTATATATTAAATAACCAATCTATATTTATTGTACAGTAAATGTGCAATAATTACACCCATATTTCAACACATAGAACATCACACATTACTTCTAATCCTGTCTTTCACGGGAGTGAGCTGGATTGTCATTTGATTAGGGAAAAAACTTGAGTTTGGAGATATCATCATTAGATTGGTCAACTCTAGTGCAGAGGTGGCTGACATATTCACCAGGTTTTTAGGAAGACCAAAAGATCAGTTATATTTGTAGCAAGTTGCACACATCAACATATATCTTCCAACTTGAGGAGGGGTATTATAATTATAGAAATAAGGAGTATATGTTCTATAATGAATATCTGGATAATATATCTATTATTAAGAATGTTTTTATTTATTTCCACATCATATTTTTATTATTAGGGAATATTAAATCTTTTATATTTGTTGTATTTGATTCCTTTGTCTCTGTAAATTAAGTATTCGTGCTGTCTTAGTTACATACTGTTTCAACTCGATGTCTCTCTTTCCTATAGTTCAACAATTTTTTGTTAGGTCATTTGTTCCTGGAACAGTCAATTCTTGATAGAATAGAAAAATGAAGTTTGCTTTCGCTAAAATTTCAGCATTTATGCAAAAAAAGGAAAGAAAGAAAAATCTCTATAGACATTTTCTTTATGTACTTAAACACTCTGTCTTTTTGAATCATGTTAGGAATTTTGATCAAAATTCTCGAACTTATTTTCAATAGGTGACATTGGCTGCCCTTGGAGAAGTTTTTGAGGCTGCACGTGGCATCATGAGTTGGCTTGGGGATTGTGCAAAGGTAGCTCTTTTGTCACTGTATGTTGGATTCCAAATGATGCTATTAGTCCCACAGTATACTTTTGGCATTTTTCTTGTGGGCTTATGCATGTATGTAATGTGTTTCTGCAATTTTTCTGTCTCTTTTCCTGAAAAGGGTGGCTTTGAAGCTTTGTACAGGTTAGGGCTGTCTAGAAATAATTATTTGGAATCAAAACTTTTAGTAACTTCAAAAGAACTGAACTGTCTTCCAAAATCAGTTTCAGTACTGATTTGTTATAGAAAAAGGTCAGTGCACTTGCACTAAACCTAAAATGTTTTCTATAGAAAAACAACTTATGTTGTTCGTTTCATAGAATTTTTGCTGATTTTATAATGCCCAAATTGTTGGAGACGACAGCTATAATATGAAAGTTATTATGTTTAGGAAGAGTTTTGTTACTTGTCTCTTCATTTTACATTATTAGTCTGTATGGCCCATTTTTCAGTTCTATTCAATTTGGATAAATTATTCTTACAATTTAATTCAATTTTTAAGAATTCGGTTCTGTTTGGTTATTTTTGAACAATTCTACTACAGGTGATTGCTAGTGAAAATCAGGCTGTTTGCTGGACCACTCCTCTTGGTCTTCCTGTTGTACAACCATACTGTAAAAGTGAACGTTATCAGGTGAACCTTCAGCATATCAATATTTTTTTTTTTTTATTTTGGTGGTGTTGAAATGAAGAGAAACCATGAGACATGGGTTATAAAAAGAAGAGACAACTGAATCCATATTTTCTAAAAATGAAGTAACTACTTTATCTAATATATTAATATGTCAAAAACTAACTAAATTTAAGATTATATTTGACTGAATTCTAAATTGTAATTTCTTTAACTTACAAAATCATCCTAAAACTTGCATGTATATATAATGACCTCACCAGAAAAATGATTGTCGCGTAGCTATTGGCAGAAAAAATGTAATCTTGAATTAGTTCAACTTAACTAGAAAAATAAATAAAATACTATAATCTTAAATCCTACAGTATACTTCAAGAGAAATAGTGGTTGACCAGCCAACGTCTTGTTTAGAAACCAATTCTGTAAAAATATGTAAAACTTTTGTTACTTAAATATTGTAATAACATTCTTTGGTCATCACAAGGAAGCTCCTCAAATTCATAGGTCTAACAATGATGGTAAAGGTGAATCTTTTAGCAAATCATGTGTACAAATACATGCCTCCACCTTTTCATGTGATAGAGAATTCCAATATGGCTCAAATACTCTTCCTTTTGTGCTGAATGCAGACTTAGAAATCGGCACAACACAACTAATAAATCACGTGCTATGTTTGAAAGGATTGGAAATCTGGATGAATTAATTTTCCACCAATCTAGAATATACAAATCAGCACTTATATCAAGTTCTTCCTTTAAATAATTTTGAAGCTCGGATTTATGTGAAAAGTTTTTATTCAAACCATATGGATCATTCTTGTAACTAGGTTTGTCTACATGTGCTTGTTGTGTGACATTGAGTTCCCCCTTTATGACTTTTATATTCACCAAACACCAACTTCAAAGAAATATCCAATTTTGACTTTAACAATCTTTTGTCTTTTTTGGATCAAAAAGTTGATCATTTTTGTCCATTTCATTTATCTCATTTTATATCTAGGATCTAAGACAACAACAATTAGCTGTAACATTCAATTTGTTAGAATCACCCAAATATTTCCCATTTTTTCAGCCTTATTATCTTAAATGTTGTATTGTTGATCCATTCCAAATTCTTACCACCTCTAACATGTGCATATTTCTAGAAAGATTAGAGGTACCATAGATGCTAAAGTATTTGTTGGAGATCTCATATCAACTAAAAATATAACCAAATATATGAAGGGGATGCAAATGTCGTCATAGAAATTAATGATAATTAACCTGGCAATTATCCCAGCTCTACTCACATGTATTCTAAATCTAGAGTTTTGATTCCATATTAATGTTGATATTCCAATCAATAAACACACATGACAATTACTAAAGACCGAACACATGCTCAATTACTTCAAACATTAACAGAGTTCAAGCAAAACTAATGGAATCAAAGTTTTGGTACTAAGGCTATTCTTTTTTTTTTCTTCTTATTGCACTAAAAAATGAAACATGACAATACTTAATGTACTCAACTGACTATTTATCCAATTTAAATTATAGAAAATATGAAACTATTGTCAGGTGCCAATAATTATATATTTCAATCAAATTATATGGATTTTTAAGTTTTTGGTTGATCTCCATATGTTTTACTAATGAATCTCACCATTTACGGCAGATAAGAACATCTCTTCAGCTTTTGGCTTTGCAGAGGGAGGGGACTGCTGTAAGTGTAAACATCTTTATATCCCAATTTTATTTTCTTTCTGAACTATTTTGGTTATTAAGACTGTATTCCAGGTATCTGTCAAGAAGCAGAGAAGTGCATTTCCTCCTAACTTTGTACATTCATTGGATAGTTCACACATGATGATGACTGCTCTAGCCTGCAATGATGCTGGATTATGTTTTGCAGGTTTGAAATTCTCATTTTACCAAAGATGACAACAAATATATGTGAAGTTTCCCTTTGGAGTAAAATATTAATAAATAGTAGTTGGTACTTTGTTATACTTTTTAAAGGTATTGGAATTGTTTGTTTTGTCTTGTGTTTTTTAATTGCACCACGAAGTACAGATGGAGTTGAAATCTATTACTTTTGCCATTGTGAAAAAAAGAAAGTGCAGTTTTCTTGACGCTTGCGTTTAGAGGAGTTCCTTTCTCATGGAATTTGTAGAGAGAAATAGTCTATATTCATGTGATAGAATTCCCCTTTGGTGTGTTGCCTAGGCTGAGGAACATGTATACATATATCATACTAGCATTACCTAGGGATGGCCCTAACCCATATACAAAATACATCTGCAATACATCTAACCAGATCCATTTTTTTTCTGGTGAAGTTCATCAATAGGGAAACTTATAGAATTGATATATGTATAATAAGTGATTAATTTGTTTTTTTTTTTAGAAAATTGCTTATTTGCTCTCTTTTTGTGAGATAGAAAATTCAATCTTAGTACAATAGAAGTTTCTTTAAACCAGCTTCACTATAATCAATGCTGTCAAACATGAGAGATTTCATAAATGATATAATAATTTGATATTATATGATGCTATAAATAACTTTTTATATTTTCTTACTGGAATATTATTATTAGTTTATCATATTATATATATTTTAAAATATATATTTTTCTAATACCGCTATTCTTTTATCATAACTCTACTTGGTTATATGATATATTATACCTTACATGTAATAACGAAGTTGTTGGACTTTAAATAGAGGCCCAACATAGAAACAGCAATAAAAATAACAAAGCTAAAACCCGTGACTCAACCCTCTACTGCGAGCCTTAAATCTGAAATTGCACAAGGAAATGGGAGTAGCGACAATGGCTAACAAATAGAGAGAGCCTTCCATGTGGGGAGGGAGAGAGAGAGCCATGAAATACATTAGTGCACTTGTCTCATACATTATAACAAAACAGCATGTAGAGAGGAAGAATACACACCTATTCAAGTTACATGCTTTCTAATGTTGAATGCAAATCTCTTGTGCATCATTAGTGAGATGCAATTCTCTCTGTGCTTGTTTTTTAATAAATAAAATGACTTCATCTCTTGATATCAAATTCCTCACTCCACTGTTTTTCCAAATGATCTCTTATTTCATCTCTCTCCTAGAGTATATTTAGTTGTACTTGTTTTGTTCATAATGTCTTTCCAGATTTAGAAAAAGTTTATGCTAAGGCTATTAAATTTTGGGGATATTTTCGTTTTAAAAAAGGGGGTACAAATGATATTCGCCAACTACCAAAAGATACTATGTCAATTGATGTCACCAATTCTTAGGACAACCCTTTTCTTGTCCTCCAAGAAGACCCCTATTTCCATTCAATATGTTCTCCTTGTTCCAACCTGTGGTCCTCTAATTATTTTTGGTTTTGTTAACACCAACTCAACTGATTACCAATCTGACAACTCCACCACCTCTCTTCACATACCAATACGAGGCACAAAGTTCCTCCCATTCTTTTTGAACTCTCATGATCCATATCCTCCTCCAACAAACTCTCATGCTATGGATCCTTCTATATCAACTCGTTCAATGACTCCACTTTAGATTAGCCTATTACTCGGGAAGGTATTCAATCTACACATAATCCATTTCCTATAGTTTTTTAAGTTACCATAGTGTGTCTCTATCATATTCTGTTTTTTTTTTCATTGTGTATCACCATTGTTCCTAAAATTGTTCATGAAGCACTTGATCATCCTAGATGGCGATTAACCATGATTGATGAAATGCAATAAATGTCATGTGGAAGGTTGGTTGCAGATGGGTCTATGTTGTGCAAAGTGGTGAAGTTTATCTCTTTAAAACTCAATTGGAAGCTAAAGGATATACACAAATTTATGGATTTAACTGTTGTGATACTTTTTTCTAATGTGGCCAAGATCACCACAACTAGGCTTTTTTTGGGTACTATTCGCCCATTGGCCATTTCATTAGCTTCCCTGTTAAAATGTTTTCCTTCATGGTAATTTTGAGGAAGAAATTTAGATGAACCAACCTCTTGGATTTGTTGCTCAAGAGGAGTCCAGTATAGTGTGTAAGTCTCTCAATGGTCTTAAGCAATCACCTTGAGTATGATTTGGTAATTTTAGTCATACTGTGTAGGTTTCTGGGTTGAAATGAAGTGAGACAGATCATTTAGTTTTCTATTGTTGTACTTCTTTTGGAAAGTGTGTTTATCTAATAGTCTATCTATTTTGATGATATGGTTATCATAGGGATTGATACCACTAAGATCTCTAAACTAAAGGACCACTTACTCAACCATTTTCAAATTAAAGATCTTTGTTATTTGAAGTATATTCTTGGCATAGAAGTGGCTCAATCAGAGCAAGGTATTTTTATTTCACAAAGAAAATATACTCTTGACATAAAGGAGATGGGGGTGGAAAATTGCAAGCGTATTAATATTTCTATGAATCCAAATCGGAAGTTGAAGGTAGACCTAGGTGTCAAATCAAGATGGTTATATGAGGTTGGTGGAAAAACTCATTTATCTCAATATTATAAGACCTAATATTTCTTATGTAGTTGGAGTTGTTAGTCAATTCATCCAGAATCCTCACACTGATTACTGGAGTGATGTTGTTTGCATTCTGACTCAAGGTCAAAGATTGTTATGAGAACTATTGAATATAGTAAAATTAGGTATAAGATTAATCTCCCTTGTGTTTAAAACACACATGGTAATATATTTATAACGAAGAATGATACAAGTATATATGACAACCAAACATAAATATGGTAAATAGAATATATTGTTATATTGTTAAAAAGCCATATCAACAATATTTACCAATATCAAAAGTTTGCGTTTCCCCAATTAACATAAAACACAATATGTAGATTAGGTTGGTTGTCCTATTGATAGAAGATTCACCATAAGATATTGTATATTCATTGGAGGGAATATTGTCTCCTAGAAGAGCAAGAAACAAAATCGTGTTGCTTGATCAATTGTAGAAGCTAAATATTCTGAGTTTCAAATAAGGACCAAGCACATAGAGATCTATAGTCATTTTATCATGGGAGAAGTTGTTGTTCAAGGAACTTTAACTGGATTTATCAACTCCAAGACCAACTTACAAAAATTACTAAGTTCTTGAGAGAGTCTAGAATTCAGTTTACATGTTATAAACATGGTGCATATAATTTATGTGCTCGAGTTTGAGGGCATTGTTAACATTATGGTTGTTATTGTATTGTAAAACTTTCATAAAGCTGCTTTTTGGGTATGTGTGCGTAGTCTAAGGGTGAGTTTTATATGATATACTTTTTCTTTGTAATGCACTTTTCCTTTTTCTCATAATTAAAATTTACATCACTGAGATTTGTACTCATTGGTTTTTCGTCATATCTAGTTTCGAGTAACTCATTCCTTTGAATTTGTCTTTGTTAAAATAGTGAATATACATTAGACTGTATACCGTGTGTAGGAACATACAGCGTATATGACTTTATATAGACTTATTACATCAGTTATGCATGAAGAGAGAGGATATATTTTTCCCTCTAAAATAAATAAGACATAGCTTTAGCAAACAAAATATGCTGTTCTGATTCTCAACAGTCTCATTAAATGTGTTCTGAATAGTGAGTATACAAAAGTTCTTGAAACCGTGGTTGAATCAACTTGCAATTGAAATGCTCAAGACATCTAATCTGTAAAATACCAATAACACAATATCTTACCTTAATCCATTTTTATGAATAAAAAACCCGTTTTAGTTTTCAGGTTCTATAAATATATTTACATTTATTCACATTCTAAGCTGAACTTCGATAAATTTGGAGGGGCTGGGGCCAGTGTCTGTAGAAGAAATGTCTGTTAAGAAGTGATATCTTAGTGCTTAATTATTGTGAAATTATTGTTGCAGGGGTTCATGATTCATTTTGGACCCACCCTTGCGACGTTGAGAAAATGAATCAAATTCTGAGAGAAAAATTTGTGGAGCTTTATAACATGCCCATACTTGAAAATGTAAGTACTTTCTCTGGCTCAAGAATTGTATGCTTATTTTCTTGAAGTACTTGGAATAAAACTTATTGTGGGTGAAACGATGTTTTTTTTCTCTCACTATCAAGCATATACAAATTTCAGTTGACCTTAATTGTGGGTGAAACGATGTTTTTCTATATTTAAAATATAATTATGTAAAATGAAAGCAAAACTGCAAAGGAAAAGAAACTTGCTATGTGGTTAATTTTTCTGAAACATGCCAATAGACAGATGTAACATCCCAAAATACAGTAATCACTATAATTCAGAATTAATTACAATTAACAGTAATCACAAACAGTCTTTGCATTAAAACAGGATTAAAAGCCTAACGGCATCAGTACAGAGGACGCGTATAAACGCATACAATGAAACCAAGAGTGAACGCTCTTAAATACATAAACTAACGAGCACCAAAATACATCTGAGATGAATAAGGCGAACGGCCTTACAAAAATAGGTGGCCGAACGTTATAACTATGCTAACACATACAGCCTAAATCAAACGAGCACTCTAAGGCTCGGCCTTTACTTCAACTTCAACCAGATTGGAGTCGTCCAAATTTTCTTCTTCCAGCATTGCTTCAAGGGATGCTCCACCATCTGCTCACATCCACAACGGATGATCATTGCATTTGACAAGACGGACGTACATATACAAGAGACAACACAATGGAAATGCAAGGGTAAGCTTATAATATTTAATTTATACAATCAACACATACAGTTACAATTCTAAACACACATACAGCATGTGATTCATCAAATAATAATCATAGAAAGACATATAATAAGACAGACCGTCCGGACTGTATGAACCATGTAGTTACAGGCGTCCTTGCACCCGAGTGGTGTATTAACTGATCAATCCCCAGCTGCCACTCGAGGTTAACCCTATCTGTCCGGAGTACTCAATGGACTAGAGCCTCCTGCCATTCCCACGCATGACTACCCCCTTCTACTTGAAGAGGTGTATCACGGAAAATCAGGATGGACCAAGCCAGCATTAACTAACCACAGTCATACCTTACCAATTCAATATTCAATCATATAAGAGACGTTCCTCCCTGGAACGCTCGTAAAAATCCAATTCCAATAATTCGTTCAACATATCATTCGTCCATATTAAACATTTCTCATTTTCACATTTTCATTCTATGTTCCACTCTCTTAAATTCACGAATGTTCACCATTTAATCAATAGGGACCAACATGTTACAGTACTCCTACCTTCTCGTTTCTGAACAAAAGAAACGAACCATTTATCCACTTAATACGTTTCGACACTTAATAATTTGAAGGTACTGATCTTAGAAAATATGGATGATACTTAGAAAGATTTTAAGTATAAAGACTCCAGGTAGAATCCAAAGGATACAACCAGTAAGAAAATATTTAGATAAACAACCAAATATGATTAAATTCAGAAGACAATTCTGCCAGTCCAAGAACGAACGTTAAATAACAATTTGGACGAACGCCAGTTACGTTCGCATCAGAATTCAATAATAAGGACGAGCGTTCAGTTATAAAACCGAACCCTCTTTGGACGAACGCTGGGTCAATGACCGAGCACAAATCAGAACGAACGCTTGGTATAAACCGAGCGCTATCTAGGACGAACGCTCAATCTAAGACTGAGAGCTCCTTTGGACGAACGTTCAATATAATAACGAACGCTCTGTAAAACGAACGTTCGACACTAGGTCGAACGACATTAAGGACGAACGCTCGACTTAAGGCCGAACGTCACGTATTTGTAAAGTTTCAAGTATTTATCTATACTGAGCTGAACCGAACGCTCATTCACAAAATTGGGGACGCTCGTTCTCGAGCAGAATTCCTTCCAAATGAAGGAATTCCAAATCTAAGTTATTTTGCTGAATCCCGAACGGTCTATGACCGTACAGGGACGAGCGTCACTTATCAGAGGGGAGATTAAAATTCCAGATTTCTCAAGTTTAACAGAAGTTTCCAGATTTCAAATTTATAACTTTATAACTTTCATTCCAGATTTAATTCATCACTAACATCATTCTCATACAGATTTCAACATTTTAATCATTCCAACTCTACCATAATCATACTCCATTCATTCGTAATCAAATCATCATGCATTTAAAACCACCAACAATATATACAATCCACACAAACAGTGATCGTTCATGACAGATAAATCAAGATCAGAAAACCAGATTCCATAACAGTGGTCAATCATACAGCTCAAACATCATGCAGTTCATACATGCATAATAACAGTGATCATCCATACAACTCAAACCTTACATTTTTCATTCATACAACTCAGATTACACAACATGCAGTATAAATTAAACACATAAGCTTCCCTTACCCGGATTGAAATTCAAGCTTGTTCTAGATGTATAAAATGGCTTCGTCCAACTACGTTTTGCTTAGGATTCTTGACTCTTCCAGAACCAAATCTAACCACAGATTACAGAACTCTTAGAATACCAGTTTGCATGCAACTAAAACTCTATTTTTCCAGAACCTAAGGACGAACTACGAAAGGGACTCACCAGTGTCAGTCTTTGAAGCTGTTCGGTCCAATGGATAGCTCTTAGTGCAGTGGTTGTTCCTACGGTGCTGAAAACGCGATTGGAGAAGAAACGTAAGGATTACAGCAGAGAGAAGTTTAGGGTTTTTAGAGAGAAGTTGGAGAAGATGAAAGGGTGAGTTCAGAGGTTGAAGATGAGTTCGTGCAAGTGAGAGAGAGTTTTCGAAAAGTCTGGTTTTGGTTAAACCAACGTTCAATTGGAAGAACGTGTCACAGGTTGCCACATGCACACCAAACTCTGATTTAGAAGATTCCAACGTGACAAGTGGCGTGTGTGCATGCAGAGTTTAGTGCGTTTTAATGTTTCAGAGAATGATGAGCGTGGTGCTTCGTGCACGTCAGACAGAATTGTGATCAGATTAGGAAGTGGGTTTTAAATGGCTGGGAATGAGGTGGCAAGCATTAAGGGTGAGGTGCCAGGATTAATTTAAGCTAATTATTAAGGATCTCACAACAGACATCATATGCACACGTTCATTAACAGCCATTTAAATACATGATTGGTCGTGGATTTGGCCTTATGCTATAATGGTATTTGGTTGAGGACACAAGCGCTAGAACTGGAAGGTTTCTACTGCCTGAAAATTTAAATTAAATTTATATTATGGTGGAATTGATGTCAAGTCTTGGGCGACTGTAAGTTTGCTGCCTAGGGACAAGGTCATGAATTTAAATCTTGGAAATAGACTGTTCTTATGGTTGCAAGCCTACCTGCATCGACCCTCTCCAAACCCCTCTTGGTGCGAGTCTTGTGCCTTTTATCTATCTCTTGCATTATTGTTGAATTGACTATTTATTTATTCGCTTTGTATGTATAAATTACTCTCCGTGTGAACTAGGAGCACTTAAAGCTCAGCTGATCCCACTACAAACTATTACAGATGTTGATTGAGAGAATGCTATGTTTATTATGAAAGTATCGTTGGCCAATATTAAACTAGATAACATCTAAGTTGAAAGTAAAAACTCACTCTAAAATATATTGTTCGTGTAATTCAAAACTTCTTTTCATTTTATACCAAACAAAACTCAGGCTATTTTCATGATGAAACTTTGATTTGTTGGCAGTTGCTCGAGGGCTTCGAGTCTACATATCCAGGATTGGCTTTCCCCTCATTGCCAAAGAGAGGTGAGTTTGACTTAGAGAAGGTTCTTGATTCTCCGTACTTCTTCAACTGAACAATTCTCCAGTCAACAATTATAAGTTGCAGTCAAAGTATTCGTACTTCCAATGCAAAATACGGATGAACGCATGGGTTGCAATTCATCCTTTCTGGAAATGGGAATAATGATCCAACATTTCTTCTAGAGAAGACCAGGAGGGAAAGAAAACAGGTTCTGAAAATATTTTGAAAAATTTCTTGTTCTAGAATGGCTATAGCTGGTGTCGAGATGTGTGAGACCCTTAATAATTAGCCCCATTTAATCCTGACACATCACTCTTAATGCTTTCCACCTCATTCCCAGCCATTTAAAACCACTCCCTAGACTGATCCCATTCCCTCTGACGTGCACAAAACACCACGCCCATCATTCTCTGATTTCATTAAAACGCACTAAAGTCTGCATGCAAGCATGCCACTTGTCATGTTGGAAGTTTCTGAAATCAGAGTTGGTGTGCATGTGGCTACATGTGAGTAGTTCTCAAATTTTAACGTTGGTTTAACAAAATCAGACTTTTCGAAAACACACTTTCACTTACACGAACTCATCTTCAACCTCTGAAACTCACCCTTTCATATTCTCCAACTTCTCTCTTGAAACAGTGAACTTCCTTTTTACTGTAAAAACTTATATCTCTTCTCCAATCACGATTTCAGCACCATAGGAGAGTTCGTCCAGCCTTGATCTTCATTTTGGACCGAACAGAAATTAAATCCAACCTGGTAAGTCTCTTCGCGGTAGTTCATCCTTTAGGTTTCTGGAAAATAGGATTTTTAGTTGCATGCAAACTGGTATACTGAGTGTTCTGTAAAATTTGGTTAGATTTTAGTTCGGAAGAGTCAAGATCATAAGAAAAAAAGTGTTGGACAAAGCCATTTCTACACCTAGGACAAGTTTGAATTTCAATCCGGGTAAGGGAAGTTTATATGTTTAATTTATACTGTTTGATTTATGATCTGAGATGCATATATGGAAAGCATGATGTGTGAGTATTTAGAAACGTTTACTGATATGGAATATGATTTCTGGTTTGTTTTGCATGTGTGAAAAATATGAAGTTGAGTTGTTAGAAATGATCACTGATATCTGATATGCATTCTGGTTTGGATGAATCTGTCATAAACTGATACGGCTTGTATGAATTATATTTGATGTTGAATTTGATTTAAATGCATGTTGAGTTGATTATGGATGAATGGAGAATGGCTATTGTGTGGTTGGAATGATTTTAAATGTTGAAATCTGCATGATGATGATGTTTGAAGGGAATTAAACCTGAAATGGAAGTATAAAGTTGGAAAATGGAAATCTGGAAAAATTCTGCTAAGTGTGAAAAATCTAAATTTTCTGATCATTCTCTGTTGCTAAAAGGTCGTTCGTCACTGTACGGTCTTAGACCGTTCGGTTTTTGGTTAACATGACTTAGATTGGAATTCATTCATTTGGAATGAATTCTGCTCGAGAACGAGCGTCCCCCAATTGAGTGAATGAGCGTTCGTTCTGCTCAGTATAGATCAATATTTAAAACTTTATAAATAAGTGACGTTCGGTCTTAAGTCGAGCGTTCGTCCTCAATGACGTTCGGCCTCATGTCGAGCGTTCGTCCTTATTGTTGTTCGACCTTATGTCGAACGTTAGTTCTAGAGAGCGTTCGTCCTTATACTGAACGTTCGTCCAAAGTTGGCGTTCGGTCCTATACCGAAACGCTCGTCCTATAAAGCGCTTGGGTTATAACCAGCGTTAGTGCTGATTCGTGCTTGGTCATTGACCTAGCGTTCGTCCACAGCAGGGTTCGGGTTCTAACTGAACGCTCGTCCTTATTATTGAGTTCTGAGCGAACGTAATTGATGTTCGTCCAAATTGAAATTCTGAACGTTCGTTCTTTGACTGGCAGTGCTGTTTATCTGAAATTCAATTATATTGGTTGTTTATCTAAACATTTTCTTACTGGTTTTATCCTTTGGATTCTACCTGAACTCTGTACACTCAAAATCTTTCTAAGTATCATCCACCTCTTTTAAAGATCAGTATTTTCAAATTATTAAGTATTGAAACGTATTAAGTGAGTACACGGTTCGTTTCTTTTATTCAGAAACGCGTGGTCAAAAGTACTGTAATACTTTCGTTTTATTTGATCAAAGGATGAATGTTGTAAAATGTTAAGGGAATGAAACACAGAATGAGAAAGGGAATAAAGAGAACTGGTTATTATGAACGAATGATATATTTTGAAGAAATTATTGGAAGTGGATATTAAAGAGCGTTCCAAGGAGGAACGTCTCTGATGTGTTGAATGTGAAATATTGAATGGTAAAGTATGAACCTGGATAAGTTAGGACTCGCTGTCCGTCCTGATATTCCGTGATACTCATCTTCACGTAGAAGGGGGTAGTCATGCGTGGGAATGGCAGGAGGTTCTTCGTTCATCGCTTAGATATGGGCGAGGGGCTAACCTCGAGTGGTAGCTGATTAGGTATATCCCGGCTTGTACACCACTCGGGTGCATGGACGCTTGTAACTACATGGTTCATACAGTCCGGACAGTCTGTCTTTTATATTTATTTTATGATTGCGAATTGATAATTTATGTGCTGCACGCTTGAATTGATATGTGAACGTATGTGTTAATTGTATAAATTAAATATTATAAGCTTACCCTTGCGTTTTTCCATTGTGTTGTCTATTGTCCATGTACTTCCGTCTTGTCAAATGCAATGATCATCCGTTGTGGATGTGAGCAGATGGTGGTGCATCCCTTGAAACAATGCTGGAAGAAGAAAATTTGGAGGATGCCAACTTGGTAGAAGTGGAAGTTAAATCGGAGCAGTAGAGATTAGATCCATAGTAGCTGTTAGTTATTTCTGTACTGTATTTTAACAGTTCTGTGTACAGTACTGCAGACGCGTTTTATCCAGAACTGTTTTATATTTTGATTAGTTTATGAACACTGTAATTTGCTGTTTTATTTTGGAGCAGCTACTGTAAATATTAGCCAGTAGGCTTTTATTTCTGTTTTAATGCAAAGACTGTTTATGATTACTGTTAATTGTAATTAATTCTGAATTATAGTGATTACTGTATTTTGGGATGTTACAAGATGTATTTGACATAAGGCGGCATAAGAGATAAACTTTTATCTCCCATGAAATTTATAATCACACCTTGGAGAAGGGACACGCCATAGAATTTTAATGTTGGTGATGTTCAATACCTGAATTGAGTTGCTGCTGCTCAATAGACGTGGCTACTTCTAAACGCGTGCAGCAGAATCTTCTGTACAGTGCGGAACATAGGGCTAGAGCTAAGCTTAACAGTCTGCTTGTAAAATTTATTTTAATTTATTATATATTGTAGATCAGAAGAATTTCGTTACGGATACAATCATGCTCTTATTTTTTATTTCTAATAAAATTATTTATTTACTTGAAATTCAATTTAGAAGTTTCTTATTATATTTGGTTAAATATTCATGGAGACTTGTCTTAAATTAGTTTCTTATTTTTTTTAATTGGGTTCGAAAAATTAATGCAATTGAACTTTTATTATTAATTGTTTTCTAATTGGGTTCTTATTTACGAAAAATTAATGCAATTGAACCTTTATTATTAAATTGGTTGAACGATGTTAAATGTCAATGACATGGTTTAATTAAAAGACGTGACAAATTTAGGACATTGATGTAGGGTAATGATATGGATTTTGACATTTTAAACATTAAAAATTTAGTGAAATTTAATTAAAATCAATTGGGAATGTTTTGAGCAAATTTGTATTTTGTAAAATTAGGGTTCACTTATGCACTTTAGGGGTCTATCATCCACATTGAGGTTTGATAGAGTGAAATTGCGGATTAAATGAAGGAAATTATTATTCAGTGAAGAGATTTATGTGTTTAACTTCATCTTTCGGACGTTGTTGCTTGGAATCACGAGATGGTTGCAGGTCAATCACGAGGTGGTTTGAGGTGAATTGCGTCAGAGGTGAGTAAATGTTGTATTGGGTTTCAATTTATTCATCAATGATTTCTATAGTCGTATGACTTTTGTCTTTCCAAAGATGAATATTGCGTTTGTCCCACCATGTTGACATGCCTTTCTAAGTTTATTGTGTTGCGGTCCACTTTTAAAGTTCTTTTTGGTGTGTCATTTTCAGTGCATTCTGCGTTTAATAGGTGTTGTTTTTTGTTGGTATATTATTATTCTATAGGTGTAGAAATATTTATATTGTGTTGGGTGTGATGGAGGAGGATTTTGAGGTAGTTATCTATCATGGGGAAAAGTTCTTAAACAATGTCAGACTGAAGTATGAAAGGTAAATTGATACCTTAAGTTTTGACCCAAACCTTTGGAGTTACTTTGTTGTAGTAAAGTGTAGTGAAAATGTTGAGGTATGTTGGATTCAAAGAGTTGTAGTATTGTGTAGGAGGAGGTTTTGTGGTCGATGACAGGTTGAAGCCTTTGTGTGATGACACCGGAGCCATGTACATGGTCAACTTATATAGCTTAAATGGTTAGGTTCATTTATTCGTGGTTCACATAGTGTCTGAATCTTAAGTGATACACATGCTAGAATATGTTGGTGATGAAATAGCTAAAGAAGAAGTTTCACCTGTGTTACATGAGAGTGGTGAAGGTGTACGTGTAGGTGATGGTGAATGTGAAGAAGATGGTGGTATGACATAAGAAAGGGGTCAATGTCATGTTGATGTTGAAGGTCAAACTGAAATACAGGCTAAGGTGGCTTAGTGTGAACAAGATGTTGGTGCGTCACAAGGGATAGTTGAATGTGATGTGATGTTGAACGTGAGACTGAAACAGAGGTGGTTAATTGTGAGGTAGATGTTGATGTGTCAGAAGACAAGGGTGAATGTGATGAACGTCTTAAAGGTGATATTGAAACATAGGGTGAGGTCCCTCACTACGAAGGAGATGGTGTTGAACACAAGAGAGGGATGACATGAATATGAACCTACCTCAATTGTATAGGAAGAAGTTGATGTTCGCGGTTGGAGTACGTTAGGTGATGATGGTAATGTTGATGTAAATAATGATACTATGGAGAGGCTAGCTGACATAAATGTTGAGTGTGACTTAAGAGAATGATATTATTCTGGTAGTCTGCACATTAAAGTGGAAAGCCTTTCACATGAATATGAAGGGTCATCATGGAGTGATATGTCTGATAGCAATTTTGATGATGACGATATAAGTTGTGGTAATGAGAGAGGTTTGTTAGGTAATGAATGGCAATTTGAAGAATTAATTAGTGCAACACATAGTGATGAAGAAAATAATAAGGTAGAGGGTTATGGGAAGTTCATGACCTTTTCTATGTCGAAAAGTATGGTTAATTTTAAATGGGAATTGAGGACATATTTTTGGTGAAAAATAAGATTTTTTGGATGTAAAATAAAAACCTATTCATTAGAAAATGGTAGAAATTTAAAATTTGTTAAAAATTATAAGAGAAGAATGAGGTTGATATGTGTGGGTGCAAAAGGACAACGCCCCTGGATGGCATATTGGTCAATATAGACGAATATTCATGCACTTGTAGGAAATGGAGCATCATTAGAATACCATATTGTCATTCACTAACAACAATGAAGTTTCTAATATGGATGGAGAAGACTTGATACCTTTTTGTTTTCAGAAGTCAACTTATGAAGAAATTTACTCATCAATTATCTATCATATTAACAACAAAAACACGTGGGACATTACTCCATATTCAGATGTGTGGCCTCCATAAAAAAGAATGTTGTTAGGTAGACCTAAGAAGAAAATAAGGTGAATTATATAAATACAAAGTTGTTGTTAATTATTTGACAAACGTACTACTCTCATGTACATTAAAACTCATATCTTCTCCATTAATATACTAATTATGTAGAAATTACCAAAGTTCTTAAATTATATAAAAACAAAGTTGTGACATTCCAAATATTACATAAAAGTTCAAAACAATCAAATACATAATAAAAGATGTTGCTAGCCAGATGATAATGAACGTCTATCACAAACATTTCAACTTCCTCTATTGGTGGATGCATGTTCTTTACACGACACACAAATTATCTGTAATGTCTCATTAGTACAACCCCAAGGTATAATGTCCTCGTATACATCATGAAAATCAATCATTGTTTGTTCCAACAATCCTCTCCTCACATACACGAGCTCAACAAAGTGCAACCAACAATCATCAATGATTGTTATGACAGCCTCTAGAACAACATTTGACGAGCGCGAGAGGGACTGCTCATACTCAAATTGCCTTAACATGCGTTTGGGTAGATGCTAGTGTACAATCAGACTAACTTTAATCCAACCAAAAAACATATTGATTGCCATATGCGGACAACTAATTCGATGTGATTGATAATGACTCACATCACCCCATCATATGTGAAATCATCCAAATGTGCCATTGCCTCAAGTCGGTTGAAAATCTGCCTCATTGTCACCTAAACTGCTCGTACAAGTGGACTAATGCAACAACTCCTCAAACATATTTGCCATATGACTGCAAGTATCTTAAGAGAAACAAGTACGACACACGGATGAGGGTGTCACTTTTATCCGTAAAAATAGTGCATCCAACAAGATGTAACAAGTAGCCCATGCGACGTACTCTCACTACTGGTTCTCAACACAATTGCTATATATGTCTCTTAACCAGCTCAATCTAACTTGGGGACCATGACATTGTCTCAGCTCAGATGTAGCACTTGCACAATCCACGCCTAATAGGTTAAGGATCATACCCAAAGCCGCTTCAAAGTCTAAGACTTTCATTCGAATATAATTGTCCCACTATAGGCAGATGTAGCAACACATACACATAAACTAGTATATGATGATCATCTCACCGACAAGGACATGAAAAATGTTTAACGATTTATGTCATCTCTCAACAAATGCCAATATCAAGCTCTTATTGGTGTCATCGTAAGAAATATCGCATATAGGCATCAAACCATAATTTATCACAAAATTTTGAACATGTTCTAAATTTGTTTAATTTTTGTTTCCATGTTAGACCCAGTTGATCTTCTCTCTGTTTGGTACAAACAAAGTCCCACATCAGATAAAACAAGAGATGGACATGGGTTTATATACTCATAAGATACCTCCATTGGTAAGAGGCCTTTTGGAGTGGTATCAAAAGTAAATCCGTGAGGGCTTGGCCCAAAGCGGACAATATTTTACCAGTGTGGAGATCTATGTGTGTGTTGTCCCCATGGTTCAGGTCTGGTGATCGGGCTCAGACGAGTACATCTCTCCATGATCAGGTGAAGTCGTGGCAAGTGGCGAGTGACAGATAGCTAGATAAATCATGAGAGGTGGAGAACAAGAGATGCTCAGTATTGTGTGACCGTGGATCGTGAAAGATGGCAAAGAAATGCTCAGTGTTGACCATGGTGTACTCGAAGATAAGAAAGGACTTTCGTTATAGGGGAGACCTCCATTTTACAAACCGATGTTGGAGTTCTCATTTTGACTTCACATTGTAAAGAACTTTTAGCCTAGATGCACTTCACATTCTTACCATTTCTATAACAAACAAAGTCATAATATATTAAAATCAATACACATTAAAAAAATAACTAATTTAAAAAGAATAAATAAAGAAAACTATAAGACAAAAAATAAATAAAACTAAACAAAATATATATCAACGGATAGAGCCTGATCTAGTGTTTAATGTGAGTGTGCATGGGAGGGTGTGTGTGCTTGGTCTCAAGTTCAAACCCTCCTAAAACCAAAGAGACTCCTATTTGGTTCTTATTACCTTGTAAGAATTATATATACTTTAAAGAGCATTTATCTATACTCTTTAACCAAGAGTGTGGGTAAGAGAGTATTGAGAATTCTCTTTCATTGTTGGAAGAGGACCAAAGATCATGAAGGAAGAAGCTTGGCCTTTGAAAGCAAAGAAAAAAAAGAAAGAAAATGGGGGAGATATGATGGGCAATTTACGTTTCAATGGCCTTTCTTGAAAGTGGAATAGAAAAAGATAAGAAAGCATGAAGGTGGTTTTTGAGTTTTAGTTGAGAAAGAAAAAGTGAAAGTTTGAGAGGTGTGTGTATGTGATTGCCGTGTGATGAGTGGGAGAAGTGTGAGTGGTTACGTGATGGGTAGAAAAAAAGAAAAGAAAAGAGGATGGGAATGCATGGGGTGTGTGTTACGTAGAATGAAGAGAGAAAGAGTGATTTAGGTGAGAAATGAGTGACTTAAAGTGGGACCTACTTTGGAAGTGAGAGAAAATGTAAATTTAATGGTTTTGGGGTCCATTTGAAAATATAGATATAGAAGGGAGTGTGTTTAGAGTAAGAAGGGGGTGTATTAGAATTAAGTGTTTTATTTGATGTTGGATATTAATTAAAAAGTGGAGGTGCACTAGAAATGACAATAGATATTAATCATTTAAATTATTGTATATTTTAATTTTTTTATTATATATAAAACTTGATTTTTCTTAATTATTTTTATTTTAAATTTTGATATGCAAATATTTATTCTACATTTTATTTTTTTATTTTTTATTTTAAGTTAGATAATACTTTGTTATTTATCATATAAATATTATTATATTTATTAAACAAATTTAAGTTTCATTTAAAAAAGAATAAGCATTTAAAACTACTATATTATTAGTCTATATTTTTTATAGGATTAAAATAATTCATTTAAATAAAATTCAATAATATCAATAGAGTTTATTTAAAAACAATTCTATAAATATTTAATAAAAAAATTAATTTTACTATAAATATCAATATGATATTTATACAAATAATAAATTTAGTCTAGTTTTAAAGAAAATAATATTGTTTAATTTAAAAAAAATCAGAAAAACGAATATAAAATTTAAATTAAATATAAAAAAGGACACATGATCAGTAATATGTTGCACCCTAAGTGTCAGGTGACACACCACATAATAACATATGGATGACAAAAAAGTTTTAAACAAATTAAAAATAAATAAAAATTATAAATTGATACGTGATATATAATCTAACACTGTTAGTAAAATAATAACACAAAATAATTTAATTGAATTAATTTTTCAAAATTGAAACCTCATTGAAAAAAAAGGTTTTTTCCTTAAGTTGAAGAAAATAGTTTTAAAATTGTTAGTTGATGGTGGTGAGTGGTTAACTCTGAAATGAAGACTTTGAAATTGGAATATTGCATAACAACCGACAAAGGCATGAGTTTAACTTTTACTTTAATAGGTAAATTGAATAAAGAATAACTAATAATAATTAATTGGCGTAATTAGATGTTAATGATGATGATTGAGATTTGTTTAATAATTAGTGTAAGAGCATATGCCAAAACAATGCATTTCTGACTGACTAAGAACTTTCCACCTATCTCGGTCAACCCACTAACGAAAATTAACAATAAATTCATCAAAATTATTTATTTACTTTCTTAACAACATTTCTCTATTATTCTTATAAATTATACCAACCTTTTTTTATATTTAAAATAAGGTAAATAGTCAATTTTTATATGACTATTACATAAAAAAGTCACAACATTGTTTTGTAAAAATCTTCAATTCAGATAATTTCGTTTCAAATTTATTAATATTTAAGGTAATTAAATACGTATTTAACTTTCAGTATTGGTGTCATAAACTTCTTAAGAACAAATTAAAATTAATATACAGTTAATTTTGAAAGAACAATCAATTATTATAATCTTACAAAACAAAAATAAAAAACAAAAGATTCTAATAACATATTAATTTAATTTTAAACACATGTAACATTATTATTTTTATTATACTAAAAATGACAATATTTATTTAATTTTTAAAAGAAATAGGCACATTTTGTACAACCCCGAAAAGAAAATTTCATATACTTTCACTAATATTCTTTTAAAAGCAAAAAAGAAGAAGAAAGGTTGTATCCTTGGGTTCAAAATATATATTTTCCTTATTATGGTTGATTATTTTAAGATATTTTTATTATTAAGGAATTTAATTTGTTGTTGTGAATTTAAATACGATATATTATATTTATTTACTTTTATAACTATTTACTTTTGATATATGTTATGGTTTTTATGAGGTTTTCAAATAAAATTCAAACTTTATAAATTCATGTTTATAATTTTATTTTTCTATTAATATCGATCAATATACTATATTACATAGTATGAAAGATAAAGTGAAAAATGTTTTATTAAAACCAGGTTAATCCTGAATAAATTTGAATTCATGTATTCAGTGATCAATAACCTATTTTAATAAAACCATGGATTTGCTTTTGGTATTGCTCCAAAAGGATGTATGTTATGTGTATATAAACCCATGTGTATTTCATACTTTATCCGATGTGGGACTTTGTTTGTACTCAACAAGAAAAGACCAAAAATATTTCATTTTTTACCTTATCTCAATATGTCTCGGTTATGAAACCGTTGCTATAATGTGAAAATAATCGTTGTCGTATGTCTTCGTTGCACTAGTGAACGTTGTTAATTTATATCATCTTTTCAAATATGCGGACCTAATCAAAACAAAAAAAATTATTGAACCAATTTGAGATTTTCATACCAAAATAGGGACTAAAAACATAATTAAACTTTTTTTTTATGAGCAAAGAAAACCATATATTTATAAATGGAGTACTTGGGGTACAATTACCCTTACATGATAATTACAACATGGATTGTGATAATATATCTCTTAATTACTTTTTCCTGCCAAACTTGTACATCAGCTTAGAAATATACCTACCCAACCCAACATATTGCGGAAAAAAATTACAAAATATTAGCCAATCTAAGTCCTATAAACAATAGTGCACTAACACATCAAAACACTGCATCAAACACTTATTAGAGTATTGCTTCATTCTTTACAAGGTTTTTCACACCAGTTCAACTCTCTTTCTGTAATCAGCTTTCAAAATCATTTTGTACGCCTTTACAGTGGGTATAAAACTTTGTTTTCCTTAGTGGTAGCTTCAAAATACCTACACAAAATTTGGATACAAACACAAGCATTTCCAGTATCTTATATACTATTCCCTTTCTTTCTCTATTACAAGTTATTTTATCTCTCCCTTTCTTAGCTACCCCTATGTTTAAGTTATACCTCTCTATACTACCTATGAGACATATCCAATGCACTCAATTGGGCATTGAAACCATTCTACGTATGAAAACTTCACAATAGAAATTTTGTGTTTCATCCATGTCCACACTCTTAATTTTCTCATAGAGAAATTTTTCTCTGCATCAACTTTTCCTTGCCTAAAAACAACTTTATTCCTATGACTCCAGATGTTCCATTTGACAAAAATCCATAATCCTTTCCATAGATATTTCCCTTTGTTGTTAAAAGGAAACATGGATATTTTTTTTGGAAATGAACATGTAATTGATTATGGTGTGTAGTGCTTATACCTATCCATCTATTGCACATTTTCCACACCTTGTTGGCTATGTCATAGGTAAAAATATAAACTAGTTATAGTCTCCTCTGGTAACCCACACAATGTGTAAAAGGTGTCTTGTAACATTGTTCCTCACCTCTTAATGAATCATTTACATATTAACATATTTTTCATCAGATAACAGACAAGTGTAGTACTATAGATTTGTAACTTCTTTAAATAGGAAAAATTTTATGTAAAATTATGATAATTATGCTTTATGGTTTAAGGTCGATGGTGTCCGCAAGTTTATATTTTTATGTGCTTCAAAAAAAAAGGAAAAAAGAAATCATTTACATATTAACATATTTTTCATGAGATAACGGACAAGTGTAATTACCATAGATTTGTAACTTCTTTAAATAAGAAAACTTTTATGTAAAATTATGAGAATTATGCGTTATAGTTTGAGGTCGATGGTGTCCACAAATTTATGTTTTTATGTGTTTCAAAAAATAGAAAAAAGAAATCATTTACATATTAACATATTTTTCATCATATAACAAACAAGTGTAATTATTATAGATTTATAACTTTTTTAAATAGAAAAACTTTTATGTAAAATTGTGAGAATAATGCATTATAGTTTGAGATCGATGGTGTCCATAAATTTATGTTTGTATGTACTTCAAAAAATAGAAAAAAAAAATCATTTATATATTAACATATTTTTATCATATAACAAACCATGGTAAAGATTTACAATTTCTTTAAATAGAAAACTTTTAGTAAAATTATGAGAATTATATATTATAGTATCGTGCCAAATTTATATGTCTGAATAATGAATTATAATTTAATGTTGGATTTTTAAGTGAATTAAGTTGGATGAAAGTTGGTAAATGTTGACTAAACCTTTTTCTTTGTATATTTTTAGTGTGTATTGATATCGTTTACTACATACGTTTCTTTAATTTAATATAACCTATAATTGATTTTAAAGTGTAATGTTGTGGACGTTGAATTTGAATAAGTATTATTAGAGTTTAATTTTGATTTTATTTTAGTGTGTGTATGTATTTGTTCTTTTGTGAACTCAATTTATTCTTAAGATTTTTAGAATTAAATTACTTGTTAAATGTAGTTATGAATTAATATAAATGATTCTTGATTTTAAGAATTTCCAAGCACGTCCTTAAATTCATAAACATAAATAATGAAACAATTTGTTCATTCAGAAGAAAATTAATTTTAATAATTCTAATATCAAGTAACAAATATTTTTCTTAATAAATCTTCTTTGTTTACCTATTTTCTGACCAATACTAATATTCACCAAAAAATGAAGTATAAACTTGCAATTTGCTGAGAAAGTGATTTGAGTGAGATTCAAGATTAGGAAAATAACATTCAATTTATATTTAGCTTATGTCCTGAAACAAAATTCAACAATAGGGATATTCATCCTTCAACAACTCTCATGCAGAAAAAAAGTTGCTTAAAAAAAGAAAATCATCAACTTAGTATGAAAAGAAATTGTTCAAAAGAACCAAAAGCATCAACTTGAACCTCTCTTGGTCATACAGAGTTATTAGCCAACCCTCCGTTCTTTTCCACCCGGTAGATTAGCTCGCTGCCCGCAGGATCAACATCAATGTAAACGGTTGAGTTCTCAACAATTTCTTCCTTCACAAGCATTCTAGAGAGCTCCGTCAGAACCTTTCTCTCAAGCCTCCTCTTAATTGGTCTAGCACCATAAACCTGAAACATAACAAACCTTATTAAGTACTCACAGCCTCTGTTGTGCAGTAAACAATGTTTACAATATCATCATGATAATGATACCAACCGGATCACAGCTCTCACTAAGGATATAGTCAAGAACTGCATCAGTCACTGTCATTGCAATTCCCCTCTCAGCAAGACGAGAAGCAACCTCCTTCATGTGTAACCTTGCAACCTTCCTTACTTGCTCTTGGAAAAGAGGATCAAATACAACAATTTCATCAAGCCGTTTCAACAGTTCTGGCCTAAAATTTTTTCTTACCTGTTGAAAACATATTCAGAAGACACGAGTCACAACAAAGAAAACACACAAAAAACTCAGTCATTTGTAATAAAAATTGTGCCAAGAAATATACCTCCTGCATTGCTTTATCACGAGCTGCTTGCACTGGAATATTTTCCTGAAAGTCCAGTAATGAGGTGCTCTGCCCCAATATTAGAGGTTATGATAATGACTGTGTTTCTAAAGTCCACAGTGCGGCCTTGGCCATCAGTTAACCTTCCATCATCCAAGACTTGAAGAAGAGTGTTAAACACAGATATGTGTGCCTTTTCTACTTCATCAAACAGTATCACACTTACTGCTTCAGTTAGCTGACCACCTTCTTTGTGTCCAACATACCTGAAAGTTTAAAATGTGGGTTAGTCATCCGTACTTCACACCCAAAAATCACAGTAAGCTGAAAAGGGAAAAGAGTCAATCCACTTACCCAGGTGATGCACCAATCAAGCTTGAAATAAAATGTTGCTCCATATATTCAGACATGTCAATTCTAACCAACTGATTTTCATTATCAAAAAGTTGCTCAGCGAGGGCCTTTGCAAGCTCGGTCTTTCCAACACCAGTTGGACCTAAGAACATGAAGGAGCACATTGGTTGTTGAGGTCTCCCAAGCCTGGCTCTTGATCTCAGCACAGCGTCTGCTACAGAATTAACGGCTTGTTCTTGCCCTACAACTCTCTGCTGTAATCTGTCAGCAAGACCAATCAACCTTTCTTTATCGTTTTGCCCGAGTCTTGTCACTGGTATGCCAGTCCAGTGGCTAACAACCTCAGCAATGTGTTCAGGTCCAACAGTTTCTGTCAACATTACATTTTCCTGAGTGCTCCCTTCAAGCTCTTGAATTGCAGATTCCACCTCCTGAATTGCGCCATGCCGCAAATTTGCAGCTCTAGCAAGATCATATCGCCTTTCAGCCTCTAGAGGAGCAAAGTTCAGCTCTTCTCTTTTTTGCTTTAGTCTTCGAATCTCATCTATCCTCTCCTTCTCCTTTTTGTACTTCATCATCAAAGGTTGCAGCTCATCAACACTTACTTCTCCTAAACGAGCTTTGCTGGCTTTGTCTTTCTCTTTCTCCAGAGCACGAAGTTCCACTTCTAATTGCATTCTCTTCCTTTCAAGGTTGCCAATTTCCTCTGGCTGACTATCAAGTAGGACTCTCAAATTCGCACAGGCCTCATCAACTAAATCAATTGCCTTGTCAGGAAGATGACGACCTACACAACCGAAATTATTCATTTAAATAACTTATTTAAACCTATAACCTATAACTTATTTAAATAACTTACAATTTCAATCAAAACTAATATACTGTATTGCCAATTAAAGAATACACTAAAACAGAGCAGCACATACCAGTGATGTAGCGACTAGACAATTGAACCGCAACAACCAAAGCATGATCAAGAATCCTTACACCATGGTGACCTTCGTATCTTTCTTTCAAACCACGAAGTATACTTACAGTATCAACAACACTTGGTTCTGCCACGTACACATGCTGAAACCTTCTTTCAAAGGTTGCATCCTTCTCTAAATACTTCCTATACTCCTCATGCGTAGTGGCACCAATGCACCTCAACTGACCACGCTCAAGCATAGGCTTAAACAAATTAGCAGCATCCATGAAACCCTCAGCACCAAGAAACAAATGAATCTCATCAATGAATAGAATAACTTTCCCCTCAGCCTCTTCCACCTCCTTCAAAACTGCCTTCAACCGCTCCTCAAACTCCCCTATATACTTTGCGCCCGCAACCAACGCACCCATGTCCAATGCAATGAGCCTAACATCAGCACGATTCCTAAGAACATTCTCTTTAACGATCCTCTGAGCCAACCCTTCAACCACAGCAGTTTTTCCCACACCCGGTTCACCAATCAAAACCGGGTTGTTTTTGGTACTTCTAGATAAAATTCTCATAACCCTTCGTATTTCCTCATCCCTTCCAATAACCGGGTTGAGCTTCCCTGCTTGTTCCACAAGGTCTCTTCCATAGGTATTCAAAGCCTGAAAACAGAGATATATACGATGTGAGTTATATGAACTTGTTAAATGCTTCACTCGTTTTATTAAACAAATGTTTTATATCAAACTAGTACAACTCATATTTCAAAGTTAACTAAATCATATTATTTCTTTTCAGGAATTATCATCCTACCGATATGAAATTATCAAATTATCATAGTAATCTTAAATCGTACAAAATATACTAAATTAAATTCATTGCGTTTATTCAATCGGAAAAACTAAACCGAAAATCTTATTAGCTCTTCGATAAATTATTTAAGCTAAATTTAGTACCTGAAAGGTTGTGTTACCCGTGGCGCTTTCCACTTTCCTTCCCTCCTTGCCGCGAAGCTTCTCGACTTCTGATTTCACCTTCGGTGCCGCAACACCGGCTTTCCTGAGCAACTCTATGATCTGAGAATCTTCCAGGAGGAGGAGATTGCGAGGACAACTTCTTCAGCGCTTGGCTGAACACTCTCTCCGCCGCCCGCGCTGATTCCTCTCCCGCCGCGTTGGATAGCGCCTGGGAGAAGATTCCCCCTGTCGGAGAGTAGAGAGGACGCCAGATGGAGAGGAGTGAACTGCGCGTGGCCACTGCTCGCCGCCATCTCGTGAGCACTCACGAGAGCCTCATTAGTCTTCTGCGTAAATTTCTCGGGATTCATCACTTCGCCTAGGTTTGATTCCTGAAAATTGAGAGAATAAAAGCGGAAGAACGAACGAAGAGAATTTGAATCAAGTTTGATTTGTTAGAACGAAGAGACAAAATTGAAGAATGAACAAACAGAGAATTTGAATCGATTTGAGTTTTGATGTATGGAGTTTTCGGTGATCGATGTGTGAAGTGAGAGAGAAAGGAAACGTGGCCAGTATAAGAAGTTAGACGATTATTTTCTTTATTATTTTTTCTAAATATCATTTTCAAGAAAATTATTTATGATAATTAGAATATTAGTAAATTATGCAAGCATTTATTTAAATAAATGATAGCAAATTCATGAAAAGGTGTTAATGGAAATTTTGAATAATTACATTATTATTTATCTTGTATTTAAGAGTTAAACACTCACTCATACTTTTCAAAAATCTTAATTAAATCATCAAATTAGTTTTTTTCTCTTTTAAAAAATAATTTTTTTTAAAATTATCACATATCAAATAAAAAATTTGTCACTTAAGACACAACAATACCATGTATTAAGATTGAAAAAAAATATCATATAAGTTCTTTTCTAATATAGTAGAAGTTGGTATTTAAACATATAATATGGAAAACCATTGTTTTTTAATCTCCTTGAGTGTGTATTTTCTTTAATGCATATTTTTATCAAAGGAAAACGATATTTTAATAATTTTTATTTGATAATTTTTGTTAGGTTTAATCTTTTAATAATTTTTAGGCTTAATAGATTACTTCGTCCCCAAGTTAAGAGGTGAATTTTTATTTAGTACCCGGTTTCAAAATGAAGATATTTGGTCCCCATTTTAAGAAAATTGTATAACAACCAACCAAAATAAAACCCACTCATGTTATCTACCCATTGACCACATAACTTAGATAACAAATTCTGACCTATCTTAATACAACTTGGCAAGTATAACAACCAACCAAAAACACTCTTCTCAATGTAACCCTTCTGCTCAATAGTCAACCGTTCGTTCAAAACACCTATCATCTTGGTTCTGCAGTAGTGTCTGAACACTAACTGCATACGAAGTCATGCTTACTAATTAAATACAGTCAAACAACAAATGTTTGGAAATCAAATACAATCCTACGTACCTTCTTCCTTCTATCACTTCCTTTGTCACTTTGTTCACCAAGTTCTTCCTCCATCACACTACACCAACACAAAAACTGAAATTACATTACACTAACACAATCAACTAAAACAACAAATTGGAAATCATAACAAACATTGTCAGCATTTGTTAAAACACAACAAAAAAAAAACAAAAATATAATAGTCATTTATTAATTCATATAATTCGTGCCACATAAAACAACATTTTCAAACACTCATGCTACAGGAACAGTACTGGTACCTTAGGCAAAATAAGTGGGTACCTGGGTTCCAGTTTTTGCACACCAAGGCCAACTACGTCCATCACTCTCATTTTGGGGTGGCTTGTTTGTTTTCCCTCATTTCACCTACTTCTAAGTCATCTGGGAACACTCATGTTAACATTTTTTTAACATATTCGTGCCACATAAAACAACATTTTCAAACACTCATGCTACAGGAACAGAACTGGTACCTTAGGCAAAATAAGTGGGTACCTGGGTTCCAGTTTTTGCACACCAAGGCCACCTACGTCCATCACTCTCATTTTGGGGTGGCTTGTTTGTTTTCCCTCATTTTATCTACTTCTAAGTAATCTGGGAACACTCATGTTAACATTTTTTTAACATATTCGTGCCACATAAAACAACATTTTCAAACACTCATGCTACAGGAACAGAACTGGTACCTTAGGCAAAATAAGTGGGTACCTGGGTTCCAGTTTTTGCACACCAAGGCCACCTACGTCCATCACTCTCATTTTGGGGTGGCTTGTTTGTTTTCCCTCATTTTATCTACTTCTAAGTAATCTGGGAACACTCATGTTAACATTTTTTTAACATATTCGTGCCACATAAAACAACATTTTCAAACACTCATGCTACAGGAAAAGAACTGGTACCTTAGGCAATAAAAGTGGGTACCTGGGTGCCAGTTTTTGCTCACCATGGCCAACTATGTCCACCACTCTGATTTTGGGGTGTCTTGTTTGTTTTCCCTCATTTGATCTACTTCTAAGTAATCTGGGAACACTCATGTTAACATTTTTTCAACATATTCGTGCCACATAAAACAACATTTTCAAACACTCATGCTACAGGAACAGTACTGGTACCTTAGGCAAAATAAGTGGGTACCTGGGTTCCAGTTTTTGCACACCAAGGCCAACTACGTCCACCACTCTCATTTTGGGGTGGCTTGTTTGTTTTCCCTCATTTCACCTACTTCTAAGTAATCTGGGAACACTCATGTTGACATTTTTTTAACATATTCGTGCCACATAAAACAACATTTTCAAACACTCATGCTACAGGAACATAACTGGTACCTTAGGCAAAATAAGTGGGTACCTGGGTTCCAGTTTTTGCACACTAAGGCCAACTACGTCCATCACTCTCATTTTGGGGTGGCTTGTTTGTTTTCCCTCATTTCACCTACTTCTAAGTAATTTGGGAACAATTTCTTAACATTTTATTAACAAATTCGTCTCCCATAAAAATACATTCTCTAGGACCCTTGGTTCACCAACATTACTGCTACCAAACCCGAATGAAGTGGGTTATTAGGTTGAAGTTTTTTGACAGCAAGGCCAACTAGGTCCATGACTACCAATCCAACAGAATTACAGCAACAATGCAAGATTAACCAAAGAACATGTATAAAAATGAGTAGCAGAACAACATCCACTTGGGAGACGTTTCATACATAACCAAATGAAATCCAAAAACAACATCATCCATGTATTAAACATTCATTCCACTGAAAAATCAAAAAATAAACCAACCTTGGGTGAAGACGACGTGTGGCGGTTGGAACAGAGACGATTGCCTAAGGTGTGCGTGGGACGGACAACCCGGAAAACCCCTTTTTTGGTCCACCTCACAGCCCACACTCCGGCGAAGCTCCCGCGGCACTCCGGGACAGGCACGGAAGCACCTGGGGTGAAGCGACACCTTCAACGCCTCCCTAAGTCGCTGGGCCGGAACGGAGGAAACACGATGCCGTGTTCGCGTCGAGCGCTCCACGTCGGAGCTGCGGCGCCGTGAAACGGACCCACCTGGAGGGGTTCGATCTTTTTGAACACGGCCTTCAACAATGAACGGCGGCACTCCGGCAAGGACTCCGTCTCTCTCTCTCGCTCGTGAACCCTTTCTCCAACTCTCTCGTCTCTCTGTCTAGGTCACACCATCCGTCCCCAATGTTCGCGCCGCTTCTCTCTCTACGAAGTTCGAAAATCAATTTCAAATTTGAAACGCACCTTCTAAACTGCCCGTGCCCGTCCCTCGCCACGTCACAGTTGAAGCAGGTTTTCTCAGAATGCAGCAGCTTTTTCCCATCAAAACGTGGACCGCTCAAACGCTGACACGTGTGCCGTGTTCAAATGTTGTCAAATTAAGTTGTTCGAGTATCATTTTCCTTTGCGAAAATGTTGCACAAGATTTGGCATACATATGTATTTAGAGATTAACAGCTTAGATCACGATAATGTATTTCTATTTAGGATGCTTTTTGCTTTTCTCTTCTCTGATTGTGTTGTGATTCTCCTTGCTCTGCCCAAAGGTGGTTCTCTCACAAACTACTGCTTGTCTTCTCCACAAAACACAATATTTCTGAATTTCCATTTGAAGAAGGAAGAAAGAAAAGTTCGTCATGCATTTTCATACAGCTGGCCGTTGTAAGTTCTTTATTTGTTGTTTCCACCTTCAATTTAAAAAAATATTTTATTCTTTCGAGGTGAAAATTGTGTACAATACTTGTCATTATTGAAGTTTATTCTTGGTTTGATTGTTTATTTCTGGTCATCTTAACATCATAACAAGTGTGATTGATGTAATTGGTTTTGGGTTGAAGAGGTGCCAGACACCACAGAAATTATAAGGACAAAGGGATTTGCTTACATAGTTGGTGTTGCATAATTTCATCTTAGACAAGCTCACTTACATTATTTGGAACTTCCTTTCCATATATTTTATAATTTTATATTGAAGAATAGAATTGGGTTTTGAGATTAGGAAGCATAACAAAAAATATATATACCCCAATTGCTTTAGGGCTACTAATATTTTATTTCAACTAAATAACTGACAAGTTATGAATAACTTTTAAATATTTAGAATGTTTATGAACTTGTATTTCACTCAATAAGTAATTAATTGTGAATTTAAATTTTAGAAAAGATAAATAATAAATAAATGTGTGATTATATATTATATATTTTTGTTTTCAAATATTTTTAAATATTTATATCCGTGTAATATAGTAAAGTTTTTAAAACTAAAATATATTCATAGTATAAATTTAAGTTTATAAAATATAATTATAATTTAATATAAATACTTTATTTTACAAAATTAAATAATGATATTTTTATTTGATTTATCATTTCTCGAATTTAATTTCATCTAATGTAATGAAATGCATAAAATCACCATTCATGTAAAAGGTAAGATATAGATAAAGGAAAATAAATAGCATATAGTTATTGTTTTATTGTTTAACTTATGAGTAAGAATTCTTCTTTCTTATTCTTGCATAATTAACTTAATAAACAGGCTTAATACCTTATTTTGTCCCCAGTTTCGTTCGAAAATGTTAAATTAGTTCATCTTTAAAAAGTGCGTCAATTACGTCCTCACTTAATAAAATTTGCATCAATGAAATCCCTTCCGTTAAATCCGTATAGTTAACGTCGTTTGTACGGATTTAACGGAAGAGATTTCATTGATGCAAATTTTATTAAGTGAGGACGTAATTAACGCACTTTTTAAAGAATGGACTAATTTGACATTTTGGAGTGAAACTGGGGACAAAATAAGGTATTAAGCCTAATAAATATATAAATACAACAAATAATTAGATAATAGTAAATGTTTTTTCTATGTGGTATGGATTTGTTTAACTTATTCTATCACTACAAGAAATAATGGATTTATATACAGAAGTTTATATACGGATTTAAATCCGTATATAAGATAGATATTATATACGAAATTGATATACGAAATTTAGAAAAAATGTTATATACGGATATTATATACGGTTTTTATATACGGATGTTTCGTATATAAATTCCGTATATACGGTTGGCGCGTGATAGTGGGAAAATTACTCAAGGATGGAATCCGTATATAAGTGGTATTATCTGTTTGTAATTAGAGTCAGATGTTATATGCGAATATTATATACGGATCAGGGAAATAATTATTTTAAAAAAATATATTTCTGATTAAGGGGAAGCTGGGTGTCATTTCTCAACCTCGAGCTTTCCTCTCTTTGTTGAACCCTGGACATTTCTTCTCTGTCGAACCATCACGCTTTACTTTCTCTTTCGAACCATCTTCGGTCTCAGTTCAGTGTCCTTCTGTGGAGCCATCTTCGGTGTAGGTGTTGGTCTTTGGAGTCGTCTTCGGTGTGGGTGTAGATCGTGCTTTGGTTCTTCGTCGCCTCTCTCTGTCTATTATTGTGACCTTCATCAAGCACTGTGGTTGGGGCTCATTGTTGGGTACGGTGTCGTAGTTCGGCGTTGAGTAGCTTGATCGGGTAAGTAAATCAAACCCTAATGCTTAGTAAATTTGGTTCTTCTCTGGCCATTCTTGTCATCAAGCGATTGTCATCAATCATAGGCTTAATCTCGCACTCTTCTAGTTGCAGAGGAACCCTAGGACTGTTGTTCTCGCACTCCGATTTTGGGTCGCCGTCATTCAGTCTCAGTGACTCTGGTAAGTCTAGAATGTTGTTCCTTTAATATATATCTTTATTTCTTTGGTGTGTAGTGGTTTAATGTTGTGATTATTCACAGAGAAGAAGAAGTTCGAATGTCTAAGCATCTTTTAGTGTTCGATGTTGTAGATATGTTGAATTGCTGATTGTTGTGGTAAGTAAATTTTGTTCATTCCTAAGTGATTTCATTTGTAAAAGGAGAAAATCATAAACCCTTTGTTCTTTGGTTTTTCGGGCACAAAATGGGGTTTGGTTTGGTTGGTGTGCTGTGGAATACTTTGGTGCATTGTTAGGACATTGAGTGAACATTAAGAGGCGTGTTAAGGTATGTTTACGCAATCTTTAAGGACTATAACATATAATTTATATTATTAATTATATATATGTTTTATATGGTTTTCTCTGGTTGAATTTGTGTGATATAGGACTGCAAAGGATTCGAAGGGTAAGATAAGTGGAGGAAGCTTTTGGGATTCAAAAAGGAAAGTACCACAAAAGGGTAAGTAGTTATTACGTTTTGTTTAATGAGTAAATAGCTATTCTATTCAGTTTAATGGTTTTGATGTGATTACAATATACATTGTTAATTGAGAAGCCATAAGTTAAAATACTCTAGCTTTACATACCTAATCTACATCAGGTGACTGCTACACAAAAAATTGTCCTCTGCTAATTTTATA
This sequence comes from Vigna umbellata, assembly GCF_029865625.1. Lineage (NCBI taxonomy): Eukaryota > Viridiplantae > Streptophyta > Magnoliopsida > Fabales > Fabaceae > Vigna > Vigna umbellata. The sequence continues at coordinate 19,121,667 of NC_142171.1, forward strand.
AACAAATAAAAACCAAGGAAGGAAAAAAAATTAAAATTAAAAGCCATTGGCAATTCTCACTACTTGAATGCCCCTTTGCAATAAATCAAACACAATTTGAAGGGTCAAAGAATATGTTTAGAACCATTTACATTTCACAACTCCCTTTGCTTCAATCTCTGTCTGAGGTGTATTAGTTTTCCTTGGACCTGTTTAGGTATATCATCATCAGATAAGCCAATTTCAATCCCTTCTACTTGTTTTCTCTGTATAATATCATGGTACATTGGAAGAAACCGAGTTTGGAAAGACCTATAGGAGAAATAGGGTAGCAACACACACACAACAACCAAAAGGGTTAACAACTCCTTTTGTTTGCAGTCACAAGAGCTTGGTCGGTCTGTGCATGTTGATGAAATATTTCAGCAGACACATATTTGTCAATCAACAGGGGAATTTGTGGACGAAAGGTCTAGGCGGACCCATGTAAGTTTGTACTAACTCTATCACATTATAAATTTTTGGTTTTTAAACTTCATGTGTAATGATAATATTTATTCATTTAACAGGAACGATTTGTTGCAAAATTTTCTCAAATAAGATCTGGACTGCATCTGTTGGTGTCTCAACATCTTCTCCTCTAGACCCTGCGGAGGAGGAAAGATTGAGAAACCGATGTTGGTTAGAGGCTGCTGGTGGAAAATAAAAGGGACGCGTATACGGTATTGGAAATGTCACTTCCCAAGATGATTGTGTTGATAGTTACATCCAACAGACACAGGCATCTTCTATTGCTCAACCACAAAATTCAGAAGAAATTGTTAACCTGAAATCGCAGTTACAACAATATGGTCAGCAGCTTCAAAAGTTTGAAGGCTTTATTGGCGTCCTCCTGCCATTCCTTCCGCCTTCAGCAGCCGCAACTGCACAAGACTTTTTAAACCTTCAAAATCCTCAAGTTCAAAATGAAGTACCCAATAATGTCCAACCAGAACAGCAACCTCCAGAACAGCAACCACCACACCAGCAACCTCCCGATGAACAACCACAAGATGGAAATGATTACATGCATTATTAGGCATTTTATAGAACTTACTTCCATTACTGTTGAACTTATTTAGAACCACAACTACAATTTGTTTATGAACTTACCTAATGTTTATTCTTGTAGTTATATTGATGTAAACAATATTTATGTATTCATATACAATGTTTCCTTTGTGGATTAAATGTATCTGAAAACCTTATTGAATTTATATGTCAATGTGCAATGTATAATGTCCAGGTTTGCTTATAACAATGGTGAATGTTCACTATAATGTCCAGGTCTGCTTATATATTGTGCATGGGAAACTGCTATATACAGGGTATTTATTTAGATCTTCTTAAACCATTATATACGGAAATATCTGTATATAACTTATATACGGATAAATCCGTATATAATTTCCGTATATAAGTTATATACGGAAATTATATACGAATTTATCCGTATATAAGTTATATATGGATATTTTCGTATATAATACGTCGAATTCTGTAGGGGTTTCGACATATTATTTGTCAGCCAAAAGTTTCCCCTTTTTAATTTGAGCGGGAAATTGAAAATTCATTCACTTTATCTTAGTGCGCGAGACCCTATTCTCTTCTCAAACTTTTCTTGAACGAAGTTTGACGACCATCACATGTAATCTTTCTTTCATTTGATATAAATGCAAGTTAATTAACTACTTTATGTATAATTTTCGTTTGTTTTGACCAATTATTTTCATGTTCTTTTCCTTCATAGGCGCATTCTGCTTTTTCTCACTAGTGGAAATACTTTATTCCGACGAACCCACCTTTTGAAGGTTAGTTTTCGTTTTCGTTTTGAAGAACTTATTTGTGTTTTTTGTTGAACTTGTTTGTTGTTGTTATTTGGTTCAACTTGTTTGTTGTTGTTCTTGTTTGTTGTTGTTATTTGGTTCAACTTGTTGTTGTTCTTGTTTGATTGAACTTGTTTGTTGTTTGTTACTGTTGTTTGTTGTTGATACTATACTACACGTTCATAGTTCATCCTTTATAAAATACTAAAAATTGAAATTTGTTGCTTTTTTGCTTTTCAGGTCTTGTAGAATTGTAAAAAAAGTTCACAATTAATTAAAAAAAACAAAAAAATTGTTTAACGTCGAATATTGACAAAGTTCGACGTCAATTTGATTAAGGTCGAATTTTTAAATTCGACGTCAATTTAACGTCTCCCGATATGACGTCTACCTTGAAAGACCAAAAAACAACGACGTTATATGGTATTTTTGTGCTAGTGACGTGTGCCTTGAGGACTTGCTCCCCGATCTCTTCCTTCTTCTTTTTCTTTTCTTCATAAGCTTGCAATGAACCAACGAGTTGCTCTATTGACATGGCCTCCAAGTCTTTGGTTTCTTTGGTAATGGTGATAATATGTTCGAACTTTGGATCTAATGATCTAAGAATTTTCTCCAAAATTCTTACATTATCTAACTTCTCACCATTTCTTTTTAATTGATTAGTAACCGTTAAAACTCTTGAAAAGTAATCAGAGACTAGCTCTCTTTCTTTCATATGCAACGCTTCAAACTCTCTTATCAAAGTATGGAGACGTACCTTTTTTACTTGATTTGCTCTCATGTAAGAGATCTTAAGCTTCTCCCATGCTTCCTTGGCTGACTTGACTCCGAAAATCTTCTCAAAAGTATCTTCATGTAATCCTTGATAGATTAGATAGAGAGCTTTCTTGTCTCTCTTCCTTGAGTCTCTCAAACCCTTTTGAGCTTGAGAAAGACTCTTTACATTCTCTGGATTGGTGTGGCCCTTCTTGACTACCTCCTAGACATCATGTGCACCAAGGAGAGAAATCATCTTAAACTCCAATTATCATAGTTTCTTTTAGTGAGCATCGAGGCTTGAAAGGGAACTCCGATATTTGCCATTTCTATGAAGATCTTATGGCTCTTCATACCACTTTGTTGGGAGGAAATTTTAGAGGCTTAAAGGAAGTGTTTAAAAATTTGGGGAGGTTGGAAGATTTTGAGAGAAGGAAAGGCTTGTTGTATTGTATTGAATGCTTCTAAACTTTTTGGCTTGCTTACAAATGATACAACCATCTCCTATTTATACTAGTGGCACCTCCTCAACCAATGGTTAGGATCTTATCACCACAACATTAATCTAAAGGTTATTATTCATTCTTTAGGAATTTCTAAAACACTTCTAAAATTCTAAATTTATTTAGAAATATTTTATGGATAAACATCCTTAGATATTTTTGTAAATCATTCTAGAATCCTTTTAGATAGGATTTTTTAGAATTATATTTGCGTCTTTTATAATCTTGGACTTTTACCAAACATACAAAATCAATTTATTTTTCAAGAAAACAGTTGCAGTGGCAAACCACAAGCGCCGCAACAACTCCCAGACCTTGCCCATGACAGCAGTGGAACAAGCCGAATGCCGCAAAGTTCGAAACTTTGTCCTCTGAAGAAGAATGAAGCCCAGATTAGATTTTAGTGGGGATGAGAGAGATCTTTGTTATCAGTGCAGGAAAGGGAGTGACCTTATGGGGTAGGGAAAGAGAGGAGAAATGAAGTAAGACAAAAACATCAACATGCTTTACTTTGTTGCTCTTTAATAAAAGCTAGTAAGCTTGTTGACAGACTCTTTCTTTACTTATCTAGATCTAGTATAATAATTTGATATATATTTTTAGATCTCATAAATTTGATATTATTTTATTAAAAATATTTTATTGATATATAATATGTGGTGATTTTTAATATATATTTTATGCACAACTATATAAAGATAGTATGAAAAACTCATCAATATTTAGCTCGGACATAATGATGTTCTTTGGAGCACAATCATAATGAACTTTCTTTTTTTCCTCTCTCTCTAGAGACTCGAAAGCTTGTCTACTTGCTTGTTATTAACAATGTGGTTTAGAATAAATGGTTAACAACAGCTTCCCAAAGTTTCTTGGTCAATAGATTCAATAAAGATTTTTATTCTTATTTTCCAATTTGATAATAACATCACTAAACATAAGAGGTCTATGACAAAAAGAAGTTTGTTCTCGACCATGGTTTTGAAAGATTAAAAGGTTTAAGGCCAAGACGGAGAGGGAGTGGGGTGTTGAATTGAACTTAATTACACCTGTTATTTGTTGAAAACTTTCATTAAATCTAATTGATCAATGGAATTTCAAAACCTTTGTTATTGGATATGAACATTTTAACCGATTACAATAAATTGAAGCCCTAACAATAAAACTGGTTTTTGGTAATTCAAATTACGACACTCAAAGCAGTATTATACAATGCAAATCAAACTGAAACACTAACAATAAACTGATTTTTTTATTTGTGTTTAAACAACTGCGTTAATCATATTTGGATGTGGTAAACCAAAGATCTTGGTTTAAATCAAATGAAAATCAAGAATTTGATCAAAATGTGAAATGTATGTGTAAAACTCGAAAGAAGCAAACAAAAGTCTACCGACCCCATAAATAGTAACAAAGCCTTTTTTTTTATCCTCGATTGTTTTCTCTGATTTAAATATGACATTAGAAGAGTTTGCAGTGGTTTATTTAATGTTAACTTTGCGTATGCGAGTTATTGTGAGACAGTATGTAACATCCCAAAATACAGTAATTACCATAATTTAGAATTAATTACAATTAACAGTAAACAGCAAACAGTCTTTACATTAAATCCAGGTCTAAATAACCGAACTGCATCAGCACAAAATAAACGCGCGTAAAACGCATACAGACGAGGTCTAGAACGAACGTTCTGTGATATAAAATAACGTACATCAAAACAGAAACAGAGATATATAGGACGAACGACTTTACAAAAATACTTAGCCGAACGTACAAGCTACACTAACATTTACAGTACTATTCTAACGAGCGTTCTAAGGCTCGGCCTTTACTTCCACTTCCACCAGATTTGCATCTTCCAAATTTTCTTCTTCCAGCATTTCTTCAAGAGATGCACCACCATCTGCTCACATCCACACGGATGATCATTGCATTTTGACAAGACGAACGTACATAGATAGGAGACAACACAATGGAAATGCAAGGGTAAGCTTATATCATTTAATTCATACAACACACATACGTTGAACGTTTCAGTTTACACATACAACATGTAACTTATCATATAATTTAACATAGAATTTAAGTATATAAAGACAGACCGTCCGGACTGTATGAACCATGTAGTTACAAGCGTCCTTGCACCCAAGTGGTGTAGTAGCCGGGATATACCTAATCAGCTGCCACTTGAGGTTAATCCTTCGCCCCTGCTAAGTGAGGAACTAAGGACCTCCTGCCATTCCCACACATGACTACCCCCTTCTACGTGAAGATGAGTATCACGGAATATCAGGATGGACCGCGAGTCCTAACTTGTCCATGTTCATACTTTACCAAATTTAATATTTATCACATCTGAGACGTTCCTCCTTGGAACGCTCGTCCAATATCCATAATCATATAATCACTCCATATAGTGTTCACACTGTAATTCAATATGATTTAACATAAATTTCATCTTTAACTTTATTAGTATAAAAGGACGAACGTTCAGTCCTTTGAAGAATTGGGACGAACGTCCAAATAAGGTATTGGATGAACGGACGTGGCCATCTGATTGGTAAGTTAAAGGAACCGACTCTTATTGAAGGTATAAGGATACTTAGAAAAATTTCAGGATAGAGATCTTGAACTAGATTTAATATAAGAAGGATAATCAATAAGACTTAGAAATTTTCTTTGAAGAAGTTTGCATACAGAAACCTATGCCAGAAATTTAACGAACGTAAAGAAGATGAATATTCTAGAAATTTAACGAACGTAAGAGGATGAATATATCAATAATGGAACGAACGCTAATTTATCCAAATGTTTATTCAATAGGACGAACGCTTCGGTATAAGACCGAGCGATATTTAGGACGGACGCCCGACATAAGGCCGAACGCTATTAAGAACTAACGCTCGACATAAGGCCGAACGCTATCAAAGACGAACGTTCGACATAAGGCCGAACGCTATTAAGAACTAACGCTCGACATAAGGCCGAACGCTATCAAAGACGAACGTTCGACATAAGGCCGAACGCTATTAAGGACTAACGCTCGACAAAAGGCCGAACGCTATCACAGACGAACGTTCGACATAAGGCCGAACGCTATCAAGGACGAACGCTCGGTTAAAGAACGAACGTTACATATTTATAAAGTTTCAAATATTTAAATACCGCTGAGCTAAACCGAACGCTCAGACATCCAAATGGGGACGCTCGTTCTCGAGCAGAATTCTTTCCAAATGAAAGAATTCCAATCTAAGTTATTTTCAATGAAAACCGAACGGTCTAAGACCGAACAGTGACGAGCGTCATTTATCATAGGGACTGATATAAATTTCAGGTTTTTCAACCTTAACAGAATTTTCCAGATTTCAACATTTAAACTTTATACTATATAATTCATAGGATTCTCAAATTTATGAACTTTAAAATTTCATTCCAGTAACTTCATATTAAACATCAACATACAGATTCAATCAATTCAATCATTCCAACTATGTAACATTCATACACCTTTCATACGTATCCAAATCAACATGCAAAACAGACCAGAAATCATATCCCATATCAGTAAACGTTCATAAAGACTCAAACATCATACTTTTCATACATGCAACTCAGATCATAAAATCACGTAGTATAAATTAAACATATAAGCTTCCCTTACCTGGATAGCAGTGTTCGTTCTAATGCAACTGTTGAGTTGGTCTCTTATACGTTCTACCCTCAGTTTCACTATATACTTTCACTTGATCTAAACACCAACATCAGAGATTTCTCAGATACAGTCCATGTATGAACCGAGAACATGGTTTCGTATGAAACCCTAATGAACGAACCACTTAGAGAAGAAGACTTACCAACTTAGAATCTAGTTCTGTTCGGTTCAAACTAACGTCCGCGTCTCCAGGAACGTTCCTATGGTGCTGAAATGAGATCGGAGAAGAGAGGTGAGATTTACAGTAGAGAGAAGTTTCAGGATTTCTAGAGAGAAGTTGGAGAAGATGAAGAGGTGAGTTCAGAGGTTGAAGATGAGTGCGTGCAAGTGAGAGAGAGTTTTCGAAATTTCTGGTTTTGTTAAACTAACGTTCGTTTGGACGAACGTGTCCCAGGCTGCCACCTGCACACCAAACTCTGATTTGGAAGTCTCTCTCGTGACACGTGGTGTGCTTGCATGCAAAGATTGGTGCGTTTTTAATGTTGCAGAGAAATGATTGTGGTTCGGTTTCAGTGCAGAGCAGAGGGGTTTATCAGATTTGGAAATGGGTTTTAAATGAGATAAACATGGATTGTGGTGTGCATTAATGGTGATATGACAGAATTAATTTATGCTAATTATTAAGGGTCTCACACAGTAATATTAAAGTACCCCATGAGTTACACTTAAAATCTGTCACGATTAAGTCCCTGAAGTTCATGTGAATTCAAAATGAAAAAAAAAAAGAGTAATCGAATGTATCGTGTAAGGAGAGACCATAAGAATATGGTCTCACCTTGTTAATTTTTAAACGAGTAGATTTTACAATAAACAATACTATATCTTGAGAAGAGAGAAGAATTGTGCCTATTCAAGGGGAATTTGAATGCAGTGCTGCTTCTGCTTCTATTGTGCCTCTCCCTGGTTAGATGGTAGCAAATCATACTTCCACATTCCACATTCAATAAAGGCTTCAATTCTTCACTTTGATGCTAACCGTTTTCTTCAAATAAGGAAAACTTGCGCTTCCGAGATGTCAAATCTGAATCAAAGTCAATTAGGTCTTGTTCATTTACCCAGCGATACTTACATTTCTTCACATCCGCCTGAACAACATTCTCATAACCCAACATTCTCATAACCCAACATTTCGAAATTCCACCTCCATTCGTCATGGAGCTGAAAACCATTTATACGAAATCCGGGCTGCACAGAACATTCAATATAGTGTATCAACATGTGATCTGACTGGTCAATGACTAGATCTCTTCTAAAATCCGTTGGAATTTGTTTGTTTCGAAATTTTTTTGTTCTTGAATATTTCACTTTGGTTTCATTGTCTAGACGAAATATTACACAATACAAAACACCAAGCAAATTATCGTCGTGCGGATCGGGAGATGGACCAATGGTTAGAACATCTTTCTCCACCTTCACACCCTCATTGTTGAACCAACTCGGTATTTGACTTCCAGGCATAATACTTCCAAAGAATGGCATGGAGTAGGTCGCCTGGTACTAGCAGAGTTATTCGTTAGTAGTTGTTCTCTAGACAAAAATAAATAAATCAAAAATTCAAAGGCAAGAGGAAGGAAAGAGCATCCACACCTTAAGAATTTGTATTGTCCATGAAAAACTCTTTCTCATGCACTGTTCAATCTCAACTAATCCTGGGCAGCTGAAAATGATTAATCCTGCACTTTGATAATCACTTACCTCATCGTCATTCCAAAAATCAAGTGAATCAAATTTTGAAGATGGTAATCTCGGCAGTATGAAAGGTTCTGAGGGCAGGACAGTTTGTAAAGGGAGATCAGGCAAGTATTTCAATCGCTTGCAATGCCCTAAGTTTAAAAAATACAGTCTGAAAAGGTCCTTGAGGTTAGGCAATTCAACAAAATTGTTTCCCTCTAAACTTAGTCTTTCTAAGCAATGTAACTTTCCAATGTCCTCAGGAATTTTAACTAAGTTACAGAAGCTTAGATCGAGTTCACGCAAACAAGGGAAAAGAGAGGAGGGCGACAAACAGCTGATCAAGTGCTCTGCGTTCCTTGCCTCATCTAGTAAGCATTTACTATCTATTGAACAATCACGGACATCCAGACATTTAAGAGAATTCAGGCCCAATATAGTATTGGGTAAGATTACTAGTTTTATGCAGTTTCTCAAATTCAAAAGAACAAGCTTTCTCAGACTCTGAATCGATGGATTGAGTTTTTCGAGCTGTATGCATCCTTCAAGATTTATCCTTTCAAGATTTAGGGCCTCTGCTACATCGGGCATCTCAACTAAACTTTTGCAAAAAGAGAGATCCAGACGCTTCAAATTGGGTAACGGCTACAGAGATTGGCAAAAAAAAAACAAAATTAATAGTGACACTTGGGTTTTCTTTAATTTCTTTTTTTCCATAAATTAATCAAAGAATAAAGGAATTAAAAATAAAAAGTTTGTCATTTATTTTGTTTATTTTTAAAAGAAGTACAAATAAAAAAATTAATTTACACTACCTTTGTGCCTTCCCACAGTCGTTGAATACTGTCCCCACTCAGGATTAACTCAACCAGTTTGTGTGGCTGAAAACTTTGAGGCAAACACTCAAACGGATATCTCTTCCAAATAAGATACCCTAGTTCATTCGAAAGATGACTGAGACTTCCCGAAAACTCCACGTCCCCAACATAAAGCAATTTCAGGTGTTTAATTTTTGATAGACCATCTGCCTTGATGGTTTCATCTGTAAATCAGTTGCATGATTCCGTAAATTTAGGAGCAGTTTTGTAATTGTTGAATAGTCTATGATAATATTAGGAAGTTGCAGGTTACATGCGTGGACAGTTTTTTCTTTTCAGTTCTTTAACCTTAGGTGAGGCTATATATTAGCCAGTTTCTCATTCAATAAAACAGAGGAATTTCTTGTCACAATACAACGTTTACATACCTGGGATTTCAGCATTATCCCACTCCCAGTTAGAATTACAAACTATTGCTTCAAGGTTTCGAGTTGCCTATAACATCGCACATTGTTAGATGTATGTTTTGAAGTATTTAAATTCTAAAATAATTGCAATCTAAAATTTATAATCAAACATTTAACTTTACCTCGTTCTCTGACATAGCATCATGGAGATCTTTGAGTGCCCACAACCTACTCCACTTTATAGGCTCTTTGGGTGATTCTTCCCTAACAATACACCTGCCCAAATCCACTAGCAAGCTATGCATATGTATGAATCCATAGGGATCTTCGGTAATGAGTGATTTATCTTTGAGCACTTCTATGCTATCTTCAGGATGAAATCCACGGAAATCTAGAATTTCCTTCGCATCTTCATCATAATAAGAATTGAAGAAGCAAGCAATATCCAAAAATGTTTGTTGGTCTTTTTCATCCAGTTGAATATAACTTATGCGCAAAATATCCATAATATTTTTACTTTTATTTTCTTTTAGCGCAGCCAATACACTTTTCCATTGTGACAAACTTCGGCCAACCAAAGATGATCCAATTACTTCAATTGCCAAGGGATGGCCTTCAACATGTGATAGTATCTTAGGTGCCAACTTTTCATAATCGCTCAAAATATAATTACCTTTGATGAAAGCATTTCTATAAAATAGTTGGATAGCATCTTCCCAATTCAACGGTTGAACTTGATAAATATCATCCACTCCATGGATCTTCAATATTTGTTGATCCCTAGAAACTATGATGATTCTGCTTCCTCCACCTAAGCATTCTCGCAACAAATTGACTCTGTTTCCACTAAATATCCTCAGTTGTTGAACTTGATCAACGTTGTCAAGAACTATAAGTGCCCTTGCATTGTTCAGTCTGGACCTCACCAAACATGTTCCCTCAATAACATTGCAAATCTCTAGATTTTTCTCATTCAGACACTGAGAAATTAAATGCTTTTGTATGCCTAACGAATTAGAATCTCGATATATTTGGCTTACATCATCAATAAAACAACGATAATTATATTGACGACAAATTCTTTCATATAAAGCCCGAACAAGAGTTGTCTTTCCTATGCCACCCATTCCACTTATTCCGACAACTCGAACATCATTAAGGAGATCAAAACGCAAAATATTTCTTAAGTTTTGAACTCGAGACTCTATTCCAACTAGTTCATCCCTTGGAAGATTTAAAATATTTGGTCCCAAAATATTTATTATGGTTTGAACAATTTCTTTAATCTGTTCATCTTGTGGCCTGAAAATTTAAATGAAATGAATGCAAAACATCACGCAACACAACATGAAAAGAGTATATACATTTTTAGGATAAAATAATGACGTAAAAAATTTTAACCGTCAAACTATTATTATTATTAAACTAGTATATATTTGTACTCAATGTGCAGGTTTCCTCCTGAACCTCTGTTTTTAGATAATGACATAAGACAAATCATAATTAGCATAAAGAAAGTCGTAGAAAGCTATAAGATATTGTGATTAGCCTATGAGCAAAACTAGTTAAAAAGATGCAGAATACCGTATATATAGGCAACCGCAGTTTAATTTTTGTGAAGCACTTCCAAATATCAATAAAGCTAGATTTGTCATCAAATCAATTGATACTTCTATCATGTCCAGGTTACTAATTATTGAATTGAGAGAGAAGAGTACTCACTTATTTCGGATATCCCAACCGGAGAGATTGGCCACTTGTGTGAGAGCTTCTCTCCATCTTTGAGCTTCCTCCGTCTTCACCTTATCCTCTCTGAATCTATTTTTGTGTTCTGCAAATGCTTTCTCATAACATCCACTCTGTTTGCGCACCACCGAAGGATCAACATCGTAAAATATAGGTAAAACACGTCTTGTTGAAGTATTAACGCAGTTAAGTATCTCTGACAGTTCACGTAAGCACCAAGTGGAGAAAGCATAGTTCTTTGAGAAGACAACAACGAAAACTCGAGAGCCTTGAATGGCTTGCAGCAGCTCGGGTGCTATGGATTCACCTTTTTTGAGATATTCGTCATCTTTGAAGGCATCAATGCCTTCTCGACGGAGAGCTCCAAAGAAAGAACTAGTGAAGTTGTTGCGCGTGTCTTCACCACGAAAGCTCACAAATACATCGTATGTGTTAATTGCATGAGATGAAGAAGGGGTGTGATGGATGATGGCGTCGGACGCGGTCATACACTCGGACATGCCGGAGATGATAAGGTCCAGTTCTTTGGCACACCGGAGGATACGCCGGAGAATGTTCAAGACACGCGACTCAAATTTATTAAGGAAATCGGAAACCAAATGGAGTCGCACTCAATACCTCGAACTCTTTTCAGTATGACCACCAGCGGCGCCGCGCCGCAGACAACGGCAGGACACACTGCGACCTTGCCCTTGAGAGCAGTGGAACAAGCCGAATCCCACAAAGTCCGAAACTTTGTTCACTGAAGAATGAAGCCCGGATCGTAGATTTTAGTGGGAAAGTGAGAGATAGTTGTTATTAGAGCAGGAAAGTGAGTGGCGTGACCTTAAGGAGAAAAGAAAGAGAGGTAAAATGAAGTAAGACAAACATCAAATAGTATTAAACACAGTATTTTCGTATTATTGTCCCTGCTTACTGAAAGCAGAAATTGTTGATAGAAAAGGGTACTATTGGAATTGCTGCAGATATAGAAAGCAAATAGTCAAGAAATATAGATCCAGTCCTGCGCCTGGTGGTAGAATTCTAAAGCTAACGCGTTTTATTTTTGCCGTCTCTTTCTGTGATTTTTTCGTTGAAGCTTCTTGCAAGACAAACAGTCAAGAAATATAGATCCGAGTCCTGCGCGTGGTGGTGGAACTCTAAAGTTAATGCGTTTCACTTTTGCGTTTTTTCGTAGAAGGCAGAAAAATATTTTCTAAGAATTGATTATAATAATCACGAAATTGTATTTTACAACTTATCATTAAAGAAAATAACGAATTATAGATTTTTTTAAACTATTATTTATTATATTACTATTATGATTCCTTTTTATTATTACTCTGAATTCCTGGAGAAGTATAATTCTCAATAAAGAAAGGTTATTTGTCAACAGGCTTCACTTATGTTTCTCGTTAACAAAAGCTACTTATGTTCCTCACTAATAATTAAAAACTAGTAAAGTTTTTCTTGGTACAGAGTTTCTTTACTTATTTATCTTGATATTCTAAATCAATATTGATTTGACATATATTTTTAATCTAGTAAACTGATTTTATTTTATTTCATTAAAATATTGATATATAAAATGTGGAGATTTATAATATATATAATTAAATTTTAACCAAGTTGGATTAGATTGTTTCAATTTATTGATTATTAAATAGTTAAACTAATATTTTATATTGTATGACATCATATATGAAAACGGTTATTTTAAAATAGAACTAAATATTATTTTATTCTCTAAATTTGAAATCTGAAATTAATTATATTTTAGTTTCAAATTTATTATATAATATAATTAGGTTATTGATTTTATGAGTATAGTAAAATTATTAATACTAACATTATCATATTTTAAAATAAAATTATAATTAAAATACTTGTTATAAAATTAACATGACATAATTAGGAAATAATCTTATTTGAAACTTGAGTTTGAACTTTTCGGACAGTTATAATGGTGCTATGATTGTTCCATTTATTTGGAGAAGGCCTCTTATTGATGAGAAAGGAAAAAGCAAGATCTGTTTGTAAAAACTCTCTGACGCTTAAGTCAATAAGAGATGTTGAGACAAGATTGTTTAGAAACACAAGATGGTCCAGCAACTCATATTTTGAAGTTTAACAAACAACATTCAACGAGATAAACATAAAGAATATAATGATTGTGGTAAGATTTTATGGGTTTGATATTATGGAAACATAATCTAACCGAATGCTGAGCTAAACGCTAATGCTTAAAAGTTCAACATACAAACGTGGTGAGCCACCAAGCGTTTGACAAAACATGCTATAAGTCATTAAGAGATACACAATTATTTGGTATCTCAAACATGTTCAAGGCTTAAGTCATAAAGAGCGCCAAACACTATAAAACTCTTGATGAAGTGTCTAATCATCATTGCACTTAATCAAAATGTTAAGGCATTTGAACATTAAGTTATGCTAAGAACTGTTAGACGATATATTTATGCCTAGACGGGGTTATGAAACAAAATAAATCCAATATACTTGTCCAATTTCATTATTTAAAATAATGGAAATACTGAAGGAAATAAAACAACTCTAATTATATTGTCTTGAAATTTTAAATGCAATAACTTTAAATAAAAATCTAAAGTTTGTCCCTTATCATCTCTCGAATCTACCATGCCTCAACACCATCTACAACAGCATCTGTTCACATATAACACATTATACGATCATCACCGATAATATCATTCACAACACACAATACAAACACATATGGGGTAAGCTACCATTGAAACAATCATAATAAAAACAAGATATAACACATGGAATATATCAACCACAAACAACCACCCTATACCTAAAGGTAATAACAATAGAATTCCTAATGTTCTAACATAACAAATCAATCATATTTGATTACTTGATTCTTAACCCTTTGTCTATGCACTCATTAGCACCTTTGCTAACTACACACTATAACTATTATAGTAACATTGCTACCAACATAACATTCCCTGGAGCACTCCATACTATGATCATCATCATATATACACAACCACCATGGCCATCTTAGTCATGAACAAAGCATGAGCATCATTAAACCATAAACACCATAGTGGAAAGAGTCAGTCCCACTCCTGTACGCTACCTCATCGATTGTAGTCACTCCTACAGCCTAATCTGTAGATTTCCCATATAGATACGCTCGAGTAGTCCTGCAATCCAACTAAGGAAAATGAAATCCCACCACACAAGGACAAGGAAGACACCATCACCTCCACACAAGGAAGGTTTAATACCCGAACAACCCTTCCTATGCACACAAGGCAAATGAAGCACCTATCTACAGATAACACCATGATGTACTAGGTAGAGCAAGTAAATAAATCCTCCACTCTCATGCTAATCAATCACATGCTCAAGTACATCCCAACACTCACTTATGCTCTGATATAAACCACAAGTCAAATTTAACCCTGAACATAACCACCAATGTCATTCTTTGATCATCATCACATTCCACAACTCCTCAAGCTTGGTCCACGTATATTCTTCCTTAAATTTGTAATTTTTAACCAAAATGCACTTGGATAATCGATTATCATAAGTGATAATTGATTATTCTTGAAAAGATTGACGTTTTCACAAAAAAATACTATGATAATTGATTATCTTAGTGAAAAATTCTCAGAAATGTCACACATGAAGGATAATCGATTATCATCCCAAATAATTGACTATTACCGAAACCATACTCAGCATCAATGCGTAGATAATTGATTGTTGCCGAATCAAAACACATCCTGGACATAATTCAAGCATTCAAAACATTCATACTACAACCCTAGGTCACGAGAAATCATACCCAAAACATCATGCATGTATTTAAGCCTCACATACCATTATGAACCGATTCTAATACATATATTACATCATTTGAATCATCCAAATGCAATCATTAACATGTCATACACCAATAAAACGCAATTATATTGTATATGATTATCACCACACCCTCACAACATATATTTGCATGAAAACCCTCAAGCATTATAACTTTGTTATCTCTTAGCATCAAACCCTCTGTTGGGATAACCTAACACAACATATATAATACATTCATAAGGAAAACCCATCACAAATATGAAAAAAAACATATTCCCATGCATACACAAACCCTTAACCAACCATAACCACAAATGATCATAACCATAATCATGTATGTTGATAAGGGGAACCTAGCTTCTATACATATTGGTTTTTGATGATAAATAAGTTTAAATGATTAGAAATGGTTTTAATCATTCTTGCACAACAAAATGACATAAAAAATGTTTAAATCTTCAACATGTTAGCGCTAGATGTTTTAATCCATTCACAAGTGGTGAAGTAAGCCTATAATAGATTGAAAAGCTAGTTTTTGGTAATAATAATCGAGTACATAAGTGGTATAATTCATTAGATTAAGCAAGAAAACTTAGAAAGCTAAACATGAGCAAACCACTCTATTATAATTGATTATATAAGTTAAATAACCGATTAAAACAGAGAGAAAGGCATAATTTGTTCTATAAATAACATAATCTATTAAGAAAGGCAAATGGATGACTAACTAGGCTAAGTGGCAAAATAATTGATTATATAAGTTCTATAATCGATTAAAATAAAAACTAAGGTCTAATCCATTATATAGATAACTTAATCTGTTAAGTCTATTAGAAGAAGCAATTATATGCATAAATATTGAAATAATCGATTATATATGTGCAATAATCTGTTAAAACAAAGGCAAAAACATCATAGATTGTGCTAATAACGTAATTGATTAAACTAAGTCAGGATTTGAATTTTCTATATAAACCAGACTTGAGACCTTTTTCATTAAAGTTTTAATTTTCAAATACTAACATACTTTCTAAGTTTTGAGTACAGAGTCTCTCAAGAATAGTTCTTGGATGATTTCAAGCTTCATTGGTGATCATACATTCAAATATTCATTTAAGATCAAGTGGACTTCACTGTTGCTGATATACATGCACTATAAGAGTGTGTTCTGATTATTATATCATTCTTTCTACATTGTGTAGCACATGTGCGAGTGGGCTAGGTTAGAGATTAAGGGTTTTAATCTCTTGTATGAGGTGAAAGTGAGTGTTTTCCTCTCTTATTTGTGTTGTAATTTGATTTGAGTGTGGTGAGGATAACAATTGAGAGTTTCATTATATTCTCAACTCATATTTGATTCAGTGAAAAGCCTCTCAACTCAGGTTGTTGGGAGAAGACTGGATGTAGGCTTGTGATAAGCTTAACCAATATAAATTACTTAGTTGATTCATTTATCTTTGATTATTGATTTCAAGATTCAAGAATTGATAAAGATTTGAAAAAGATTTCAAAAAAGGTTAAATCCAATTCACCCCCTCTTGCCCCCCTCTTGGTTTGAGATATAAGGTCTACTATTTTTAACAATTGGCACTAGAGCTGGGTTGTCGAATTTTGATCGATTAAACATATCCACAAATAGGCCACCTCTATTTGCAGGTGCGAATTATCCTTTTTGGAAAATTAGAATGAAGATCTTCTTGGAATAAATAAACAAAGGTGTATGGGATGTCGTGATCAATGGACCCTATGAACCAACCAAGATAGAAAATGGGAAGACTAACCTAAATATTTTTATAAGTGGACAACAAAAGAAAGCAAAAGAGCTCACTATGATGTAAGGGCCAAGAACATAATCTCCTCTACACTTATAATTGATGAATTCTATAGAATCTCAGTTTTTGAATCAGTCATAGAAATGTGGGATGTTCTAGAGGTTACAGATGAGGGGACAAATGAAGTGAGAAAAGTTAGGAAGAACTCTTTGATTCAAGAATATGAGATGTTTAGGATGAAGAATGGTGAAACTATATATGATATGCAAAAAGGATTTACTTATATAGTGAATCACCTTCATTCTCTTGGAAAGACTTTTGACAAGGAATAACTAAACATCAAGATTCTAAAGAGTCTAAATAAAAATTGGCAACCAAAGGTCATAGCTATATTAGAATCAAGGGATCTAACTACCATGAATATGGTAAATTGTTTGGGAAACTAAGGGAACATGAGCTTGAGTTAGGAAGGTTGAAAGAAGAGGAAGAATGCGAGAAAAGGCACACAATTGCTCTCAAAACTGCTGCAAAAATATCAAGCCAAACAAGCTCCAAAAAGCATGATGCTGAAGATGAACTAGAAGCTGGAAATTCTGATGCTAAAGCAATGAGTTTCGTGGTAAAAATGTTCTCTAAATTCTTGAAATTCAAAACTAAGACTAACTCTGATTTTGCAGGAAACACAAAGTTAAATAGAAGAAAAGGAAAACCAATTGTTGCACTAACTTGCTATGAATATGACAAGGTTAGACACATTAAGCCAGAATGTCCAATGATCAAAATGAAACAAAAGTTGGAAGAGAAGAACAATCAAGACAATAGAAACCAGAGCAAGAAAAAGGCCTACATGGCTTGGGAAGATAGTGCCTCAAGCTCATTCTCGAGAGAATATGATGAGAGCATTGAAGAAGTAACTCATCTTTGATTGATGGCTGGATCAATGTCTTCACAAAGCAGCATGAGTATCTTTTAAGATGAAAGCATATAAGACAAGTATTATCAACTCCTTGATACATTCCAAGAATTACATGAAGAAGCTATAAAAATGAAATATGCAAACAATAGGCTCAAGAGTGAAAATAGGTGTCTAGAAAGTAGATTAGACAACCTAGACAAAGAAAATGAAAGGCTGAAAACTAAACTGGCAGGTTTAAAAAATGCACATAGAAAAGAGCAAAGTGAATGCTCAAGAGTGTGAAAACTTTCCAAGACAATTGGAAATAATTAAGTATCTCATGAACACTTTATCTAAGTTCACTCTAGGTAGTTCAAATCTTGAAGCCTTACTAGGAACACAAAGAAGTGTACTAAACAAGCAAGGAATTGGCTATACCAGTAAAAGTAGTAAATTGAAGTCTAGAAAATTCATTAACATTAGTAAACCTTCATCGATAACATGTTTTTACTACAATCACATTGGTTATGTATCAAAGGCTTGCTACTATAAAAATGTTGGTGTGCCTAAGGGCAAGTTTAAATGGATTCCTAAGGAATCACCACAAACACCTAACATTAAAGAACCCAAATTCATCTAGGTACCTGCATCCAAACCTTTTAACTGTTTTACAGAAGATGAATTGAAAATGTCTGTGCTTAAGGTGAAATGCAAAACTGAAACATATCTCACACTTCAAAGTGATCATGACACCTTGAGGACATCAAAATTGGTAATAGACTCTATCATTGGTAAAACATGCATATTTTCCATTCTACATTAACACTTTGACATGTATGATGTGTGCTTGATGCTAGATGCAAATAGGATGAATGAAAATATTCAAAATGACCAAATCTGCGAGTTTTAATCAATTGCATTAAGACCATAATCGATTAAACATTCTTCTCTCTTTTGTTGGAATAAAGGTCTATTACTAAAATAATCGATTAAATTAAAAATCTAATCGGTTAAAATAACTTCAGAAAGGGCTTTTCAAATTCAATTAGGTTTCCCACTTCACTTAATCAATTAAGATCGAAACTCTAATCAATTAAAATGTTTTTTCTATTCTCATTTTTAGAATCTTGAGATCAAAACTCCTCCATTGTAAAAAATCCATTCAAAACCAAACCTTCATCTTTGCTCCCAAACCTATAATCTTCATGGCCTCCTCTTCCAAACGCGCCAAAAGGGCTACTCAGAAAACCATATCAGCAAGCCCCGCTAGGTGGAGTGATGAAGAAGCCCAAACAAATTTTGAATGCTTTTGGCGCATTAGAAAAATCGTCTCGCACAAATACATGAGGATAAACTTCTATCGAAGAGAGGGGTTCATCTTCTAAGATTGGTTGGAGTATCAAGGGTTGGAAAATTTCGTAGAGATGTATGCACTAGTAAAAAATCGGGTTTTTACAGCGCACATTATGCCACGGTTCAACGAAAACCGCAGCATAATGGTGCGCGGTGGCAGTTTTGTAAATAAAACGAACATATATGCCGCGGTTCCCGGTAGAACCGCGGCATATACCCCAGTCAACCATTGCCTTTGACGCCACGTATGAATAAAAAATTAAATAACAGAGTATATGCCGCGGTTCTCTGCACAACCGCGGCATATACCCTGCCAATTTATTGCAGGTGCTGACTGGGTCAGAGAATTTGAAAAGTTGCAGGGGTTATATGCCGCGGTTCTCTGGGGAACCGCGGCATATACCCCTGTAACGTCTTAACTTCTCTGCCAGTCAGAGAATTTCAGAAGTTACAGGGGGTATATGCCGCGGTTCCCCAGAGAACCGCGACATATAACCCCTGTAACTTTTCAAATTCTGTGAAAGGCAGTTGGGGAGACAGTTGTGTTGAACACGTTTCAGGGGTATATGCCGCGGTTCTCCAGAGAACCGCGGCATATTCTCCTATATGAAATTAATTTAATATTTATTTGAAATATTTGGAGGTATATGCCGCGGTTCAGCGGGCAACCGCGGCATATAGTTTGAAAATAATTTCAAAAATGCCATTTCTGATAATTTTTTAAATTAGTATATGCCGCGGTTGGGGGTTAAACCGCGGCATATAACCCCTTTATACCGCGGTTAAGTAGTGAACCGCGGTAGATTCCCCTGTTCAGAGTTAAAAAACAAAACTTGGAACAGTGCATCGTCTTCCTCGCGCGTTCTCTCTGTTTCGCGTTTCTTCTTCCTCCCAGCACCCTTCATCTCAGATTTTGCGTTTTTAACCGTTTAAACTCAAAATTGTTCGGTCATTATTCGTTTTTGACGATAAAAACGAGTTTTAGCCGATCAAAATCGTGATTTCCTTGCGTTTTTCACCCTCTCCGCCGCCGCCGCCGTTGTGTTGCGTTTTTCACCCTCTCCGCCGCCGTTCCTCTTCCAGGTATTTATGTCCATTTGCATTTATAACGTGATTTCTTCATTAATTTTTGCATAATGCTATAGTTTTGGTAATGTATGAAGTTTCTATAGTTTTGGTAATGTATTATGGTATAATTTTTGCTTTAATTTTGATAGTGCATGAAATTGTTATAGTTTATTAATTGTTTGATTGTATGATTGAATTGATTGTATGTTGAATATATTGTATAATTGTATGATTGTAATTTTGTAGAATATTTACGTATGGATCGAAATTGGATTAATTTACCACGCATTAGTGTTGAGTACGAGAGAGGGGTAGAGGAATTTATACAATTTGCGCAACGTAATGAGGGGAGAACTGATAATGAAGTGAAGTTTAGATGTCCTTGTGTGAACTGTTTGAATGGGAGAAAGTTGAACGCAACTCAAATTAGAGAACATCTTATATGTGATGGTTTTCTAAGATGCTATACAACATGGATCTGGCACGGCGAAGAAATGGATTTTCCCACTGACTCTCAAAGTGTAAATGTTACTGATTCCACCATGGAAGAAGATCGACCGGATGAAGACAAATTGGAGGACATGATCCGCGATGTTGGAGCAGAAAATTTTGCCAAAGCTCATGTGTATGAGACGATGTCGACTGATGCAGAAACACCTTTGTATGTCGGTTCAACTAAGTTCACACGTTTGTCAGCGGTGTTAAGGCTCATGAATTTGAAGGCGAGCAATGGATGGACTGATAAGAGTTTTACAGAACTGTTGACGTTGTTGAATGAAATGTTGCCAGATGGAAATACACTTCCCACTCGTAATTATGATGCGAAGAAAATTCTTTGTCCAATGGGTATGGAGTATAAAAGGATACATGCTTGTCCCAATGACTGCATTTTGTATAGGAAAGAGTTTGAATTTTTGACAAAGTGTCCAAAATGTGGCTTATCACGATACAAGTCAAAAAACAATAGTGAAGATAATGGTCAGATAGAAAAAAATGGATCTGCTTTGAAAGTAGTTTGGTACCTTCCAATAGTGCCCAGACTTAAGCGTTTGTTTGCGAATCCCAAAGATGCTAAAAATCTTAGATGGCATGCAGATGAGAGAAAAATTGACGGGCTGCTTCGTCATCCAGCTGATTCAAAGCAATGGAAAAATATTGATCGACAATTCCCCGAATTTGGTCAAGAGTGTAGAAATCTTAGGCTTGGTTTAGCCACTGATGGAATGAACCCATTTGGTAATCTGAGTACCAATCACAGTTGTTGGCCAGTTATATTGATAATTTACAACTTATCTCCTGCATTGTGCATGAAGAGGAAGTACATGATGTTGTCTATGATGATATCTGGTCCAAAGCAGCCTGGAAATGACATAGATGTTTATCTAAGCCCACTAGTTGAAGACTTGAAGGTTTTGTGGGTTGATGGGGTTGAAATATTTGATGCATTCGCTTCAGAGACTTTTACGATGCGTGCAATGTTATTTTGCACCATTAATGACTTTCCTGCTTATGGTAATTTGTCAGGATACAGTGTCAAGGGTCATAAAGCGTGTCCTATATGTGAAGAAAACACTGCAGCTCATCAATTGAAACATGGAAGAAAGACGGTGTATCTGCGTCATCGGAGATTTCTAAAACGTAATCATCCATATAGAAGGTTAAAAAAAGCATTCAATGGAGATCAAGAGAGGGACGAAGCACCAAATCCACTTACTGGCCTTCAAGTTCTTCAAAAAGTTAATAAAATACATCATGTATTTGGGAAAACATCGAAGAAGTCATCTGTAACGACCCCTTGGAAGAAGAAATCAATATTCTTTGATCTTCCATATTGGTCAAAGTTAGATGTTCGACATTGCATAGATGTGATGCATGTAGAAAAGAATGTGTGTGATAGCTTGATTGGTACATTACTCAACATTCAGGGAAAGACAAAAGATGGAGTGAATGCTCGTTTGGATTTGGTTGACATGAATATCCGAGAAGAGTTGGCACCCAAGGAGATTGGTAAACGTACTTATTTGCCCCCTGCATGTTACACAATGTCTAGACAAGAGAAGATAAGTTTTTGTGTATGTTTAAAGAGTATCAAAGTACCACAAGGATACTCTTCAAATATTAAGAGTTTAGTGTCAATGCAGGACTTAAAGCTTGTTGGCATGAAGTCTCACGATTGTCACGTCTTAATGCAACAGTTGTTACCGGTGGCTATTCGTGGAATTTTGCCCAAAAATGTTAGGCACACCATAAACAGGTTGTGTTCATTTTTCTCGTCAATATGTAGTAAAGCCATCGATCCTACAAAGTTAGATGAACTTCAAGGCGAGATTGTTATCATCTTGTGTCAACTAGAGATGTTTTTCCCTCCATCTTTTTTTGACATCATGGTACATTTACTTGTTCATTTGGTTAGAGAAATCAAGTTGTGCGGACCGTATACTTAAGATGGATGTATCCTATTGAGCGTTATATGAAGATTTTGAAAGGGTACGTTAAAAATCCATATCGTCCTGAAGGTTCGATGATTGAAAGGTATATTGCTGAAGAAAGTATCGAGTTTTGTTCAGATTACATGACATCAACGAATCCAATAGGAGTTCCTCGCACAGCATGGTTGAATAAATTTTCTACAAGTAAAAGCATCCGAGGTGTCAATGTGGTGACAAAAGATCGCGAAGAATTGTTGCAAGCGCATCTTTATATATTGAACAACACAGATGAGGTGATCCCTTTTTTGGAGCACACAAAGCCATTGTTAAGAATAAAAATCCAAGACAATCAGAGAAATGGCAATTGATGGAGCATAACAAAACATTTATGTCTTGGTTCAAATCTGAAATTGACAAAGAGCCACATTCTTCTGAAACTTTATTGTGGCTTGCAAATGGTTTGAAGTTTGATGTCGTGTGTTGTACAGGTTATGAAGTCAATAATTGCACATTCTATACGAAGACTTTGGATGATAAAAGCACAGTACAAAATAGTGGAGTCAGTTTAGAAGCTGAGTCACTTCAATTTTCCACATCAAAAGATCAATCTCCTGTACTTGGATCAATGAGATATTATGGTATAATAGAAGAGATATGGGAGGTTGATTACACCAAGTTTTCTGTTCCATTGTTCAAGTGTAAGTGGTTTGACAATAAGAGTGGTGTGAAAGTAGATGACTCGGGTATGACACTGGTTGATTTTCGCAAGGTGGGTTATCGAGACGAACCGTTTATCATGGTACATCAAGCATCTCAAGTTTTTTATGTCAAAGATCCTGCGTCTGACCATTGGTATGTTGCTCTTCAAGGCAAAAAACAAATTGAAGTTAACGAAGACAATCTGATTAATATTGATATTGCTGACAACCATTCATTTCAAACTACAACAAATTTGGATGACCAATCCGTAGTTGACGATGATGTACATGCAATTCGGTCAGATCATGATGAGGGAATATACATATAATGAATCCATATCTTTATGTATGAATTTTCAATTTCTGTACTATTACATGTTTTGTTAATTTATATGATATTACATAAGTCTTGAAAGAAAATTTAATGTTGTTATTTATTTTGACAGATATATGGCTGATCATCCACATTCTTCAGGGGATGAGGCTCCCCCAACCAGATCCACTAGAGGACCCACTAGGATGAAACAATTATTAATCAGGAAAAATAGTGGTGAAAGAACTCCGGTGAATGTGAATGTCACCACGGGTGTGGCAACTGGCCCCCATGCAGATGACTTCCGATCATACCTTGGAGTAGTGGCACGTGATAGGATTAGCATTCTCATTCCATCTTTTGATCATGTGTCCGAGGGTGATCGGAACATTATTTGGCAAGATATATTGGTAAGTTAGTTAATAGCATTTGAATTAAAATTTGTTTATATTGATAATTTTGTACTAATACAACTTTATTATGTTTTTTTCAGATGACATTTGACATTCCAAATGTCCCAACACTTAGAAATAAGTGTTTGTCAAC